>NW_004444013.1:408366-432230 GCF_000243295.1 Trichechus manatus latirostris
TTATGTAGATCCCTTTGGGTTTCATGCAGTAGTGTTTTATAATTTTCTTTGTAAAGGTCTTTTACATCCCTGGTCAGATTTATTCCTAAGTATTTTAAAAAGTGATGTAGTTTTGATAAGTAAATCTCATGTTACAATAACTTCCATGTTCCCAATTCACTGCAAGAAAGCGCAACCAAAATACAATATCTCACATTCTATTTATTTAAATTTGAAGGTTTTATCTGCTTTTAGAAAACACTGAGTGTACATGCATGAAAATGTTTCTTACACATTCTCTGAATAGGAAAAGAATATAAAGTTTCTCCCTTTCAAGTACGTGAAGCCACCAGGGTTTTAGATGTTTTCAATAAGAACTTTTGGGTTACCAGAGTTTAGTGTGCATTTCACATTCTACAAATGACAAAACAATGCAGAGTTTCTCCTACTCAAGTACAGGACGGCAAAAGTAATGTAGTTTTTCTATGTAAACATTGTGTTGCAAGAAAGTGCATGTTTTCTATTCAATGTATGAAAGAGAAATCAAAATACAGTTTCTCTCATTCAAGTTGATAAAGTCAGAAGGGTTTAATCTGTTATTGAAAAACACTGTGTTACATGCATGAAAATGTTGCCTATACAGTATCTTACTGGGAAAAGAGTTTCAAGTTTCTCCCATTCAAATACATGAAGTCATGAGGGTCTTACATGTTTTCAATAGGAACTTTGTATTACCAGGACTTGCATGTGCCTTTCACATTCTATGAAGGAGAAAACAATGCAGAGCTTCTGTGTTTAAAAAAACCTTACGTTGCAAGCACATGAATGTTCCAAATTCACTGCATGAAAGAGAAACCAAAATACAGTTTCTCTCAATCTAGTTGACTAACTCAGAGGTTTTTTTATCTGTTTTCACAAAACACTGTGCATACATGCCTGAGAACATTTCTTATACATTTTTGGAATGAGAAAAGAATGTAAAGTTTCTCCCTTTCAAGTACGTGAAGCCACCTAGATTTTAGATGTTTTCAATAGAACTTTAGTTACCAGGACTTTCATGTGCCTTTCATATTCAGATCTATATTGCAGATGTATACTGCAGAAGTATACAACATATATATACTGCAGATGTACACTACAGATGTGTATGGCAGATGTACACTGAAGATGTAAACTGAAAATGTGTGCTGCAGATGTACCCTGCAGAAGTACACTGCAGATGTGTACTGCATATGTTCACTGCAGATGTGTACTGCAGATGCACACTGCAAATCTATACTAGATGTGTATGCTGCAGATGTATAATGTAGATGTACACTGGAGACGTCTACTTCAGATGTCCACTGCAGCTGTACACGGCAAATGTATACCACATATGTATACTGCAGATGTACATGATAGTTGTGCACAGCAGATGTAAACTGCAGATGTATAGTGTATATGTACCCTGTAAATGTATACTGCAAATGCACACTATGGGTGTACACTGCAGAAGTACAACGCAGATGTATACTGCAGTTGTATAATGCAGAAGTACACTGCAGATCTCCGCAGATGTCCACTGCAGATGTACACTGTAGAGGTATACTGTAGATGTATAATTCTAACGTATACAGATGTACACTGCAGATGCAAACTGCAGATGTATACTGCAGATGACACTGCAGATGTATACTGAAGATGTATACTGCAGATGTACACTGCAGCTGTGTACTTCAGATGTACACTGCATATATATACTGCAGATGTTCACTGTAGATATGTGCTGCAGATGCACACCACAGATGCATACTGCAGATCTAAACTGTAGGTGTACACTGAAGATGTACATGGCAGATGTATACTGCAGATGTATACTGCAGATGTCAACTGCAGATGTCCGGTGCAGTTGCACACTGCAGACATATACTGCAGATGTACACTGAAGATGTACTTGGTTCATGTGCACTGAACATGAATATGGCAGATGTACACTGGAGATGTACGCTGCAGATGGACATTGCAGAAGCACACTGCAGATATGTACTGCAGATGTCCACTGGAGATGTATACTGCAGATCTTTATTGCAGATATCCACTGTATATATCCACTACAGATGTATACTGCAGAGGTATACTGCAGATATACACTACAGATGTAAACTGCAAATGCACACTGCAGATCTGTACTGCAGATGTTCACTACAGATGCCCATTGCAGTTGGTAGTATACTGCAGATGTCCACTGCAGATATTCACTGCAGGTATTGAATGCAGAGGTATACTGTAGAAGTATACTGCAAATGCATACTACAGATATACAATGTAGATGTACACTGCAGATGTACATGGCTAATGTGCACTGCAGATGTATATGGCAGATATACACTGCAGATGTATACTGTAGATCAATACTGCAAATGTTTACTGCAGATATATACTGAAGATGTATACAGGATGTGTACACCACAGATGTACACTCCAAATGTACACTGCAGATGTATAATGCAAATGTCTTCTGCTTTTGTATATGCAGATTTATGCGGCATATGTACAATGCAGTTATCTAATGCAGTTTTATACTGCAGATGCACACTGCAGATGTACACTGCATATGTACACTGCAGACATCTACTTCAGATGTACACTGCAGATGTCCAATGCAGGTGTATACCGCAGATGTATACTGAAAATGTATAGTGCAGATGTACAATGCCAATGTACATGGCAAATGTACACTGCAGATGTATATGGAAGATGTACACTGCAGATATATAATGCAGGTGTATACTGCAGATGTACACTGTAGATGTATACTACATATGTTCACTGCAGATGTGTACTGCTGATGTACACTGCATATGTCCACTGTAGATATCCACTGAAGATGTATACTGCAGGTTTGCACTGCAGACATATACTGTATACATACACTGCAGATGCGTACTGAAGATATGCACTGCAGAGGTACACTGCAGAAGTCCACTGCTGATATCCACTGTAGATGTATACTGCAGATAGACAGTGCAGATGTATGTTGCAGAGCTATACTACAGATATATACTGCTGATGTATACCAGAGATGTATACACTAGGAGTACACTGCAGGTGTACTCATTTGTACACTGTACATGTACACTACAGATGTGTACTGTAGATGTACCTTGCAGATATACACAGTGGAAGTACACCATCAATGTACACTGCAGATCAATTCTATAGATGTATACCACAGATGTTTACTACAGATATATACTGCAGATGTATTTTGAAGATGTATACAGCATATGTACACTACAGGTGTACGCTCAGATGTACATTGTAAATGTAGAATACAGATGTCCATTGCCATTGTATGCTGCTGATATACACGGCAGATGCGTATTGCAGTTGTACAGTGCAGATGTATAATGCAGATGTCCAGTTCAGATGTATACTGCAGAGGTATACTGTAGATCTATAATGCAGAAGTATACTGCAAATAGATATGTCAGATGTACAGTGCAGAAGTGTACTGCAGATGTGTATTGCGAATGTACACTGCAGATGTATACTGCAGATGTCCAGTTCAGATATATACTGCAGAGGTATACTGCAGATCTATAATGCAGATGTATACTGCTAATGTGTACTGCAGATCTATACTGCAGGTGTACACTGCAGATGTACACCTCAGTTATCTTCTGCAGTTTTATACTGCAGATATTCATTGCAGATGTTTACTGCAGGTGTACACTGCAGATATACCTGGCAGATGTGTACTGAAGATGTACTCTGCAAACGTACACTGCAGATTTGCACTGCAGATGTCCACCAGAGATGTATACTGCAAATGTATACTGAAGATTGACACTGCAGATGTACAGTGCACATGTTCACTGCACATGTACACTGTAGATGTACAATACAGATGTGTTCTGCAGATATACACTGCAGACGTGTACTGCAGATATACATTGAAGATATACACTGCAGATATACACTGCAGGCGTACATGTAGACATACACTGCAGATGTACACATAGATGTACAGGACAGATGTGCCCTGCAGATGTATACTGCAGAGGTAATCTACAGATGTACACTGCAGATGTATACTGCTGATGTAACCTGGAGATGTATGCTAAACATATACATTGCATATATACACTGGAGATGAACACGGAGGAAGTACAATGAAGATGTCCACTGCAGTTGTATAATGCAGATGTACACGGCAGATGTCTACTGCAGATGTACACTGCAGATGTCCAGTGCAGATATACACTGCAGTAGTACACGAAGATGTATACTGCAAATGTATATTGCACATGCATACAGTAGATGTACACGACAGCTGTACACTGCAGATGTGTACTGCAGAGGTAAACTGCAGATGTACTCTGCAGATGTATACTGCTGATGTAAAATACATATGTACACTACAGATGGACGCTGCACATGTACACTGTTGATGTACACTGCAGATGAATACAACAGGTGTACAATGCAGAAGTCCACTGCAGATGTATACTATAGATGGACGCTGTACATGTATACTGCTTATGTACACTGCAGATGAATACGACAGATGTACAATGCAGAGGTCCACTGCAGATTTCCACAGCAGATGTCTACTGCAGATATCCACAGCAGATGTACACTACAGATGTATACTGCAGTTTCCCACTGCAGATGCATACTATAAATGTATACTGAAGATATCCACTGAAGTTGTATACTGTATAGTACACAGCAGATGTATAGTGCAGATATATACTCAGCTGTACACTGCAGATTATACTGCAGATGTACACTGCAGATATACACTGCAGGTGTCTACTTCAGATGTCCACTGTGGATGCCCACTGCAGAGGTACAATACAGTTCTACACAGTAGATGGATACTTCAGATGTGCACTGAAGATGTACACTGCAAATGTATACTGCAGATATGTACTGCAGGTATACACTGCAGAAGTACACTGCAGATGTATACTGGAAATGTCCACTATAAATACACACTGCCAATGTACACTTCAGATGTACAATACAGATGTGTACTGCAGATGTACACTGAAGATGTTACTGCAGATATACACTGTAGATGTACACTGCAGATGTACACGGTAGACGTGTACTGCAGAGGTACAGTGCAGAGGTACACTGTAGGTGTACACTGCAGATAAATACTACAAAGGTATACTGCAAATGTATACTACTCATGTACACTGCAGATGTGTACTGCAGATGTACACGGCAATGTACACTCCCCAAGTGAAAAGCAGATAGACACTGCAGATGGATACTGCAGATGGATACTGTAAATGTACACTGCAATATAATACACAAGTACACTGCAGATGTACACTACAGATGTGTAATGCAATAGTATACTGAAGTTCTATACTGCAGATGTCCAATGCGTATGTCCACTGCAGATGTCCTACAGATATCCACTGCAGATGTCCACTGTGGCGGTATACTGAAGTTATATACTACAGATGTATACTGCAAATGTACACTGCAGATGTACATGGCAAATGTGCACTGAAGATGTAAAATGCAATTATACACTGCAGTTGTACACTGAAGATGTCAATCTTATATGTCCACTTCATATGTCCATTGAAGATGTCCTATAGATGTCCACAGCACATGTCCACAGCAGAGGTATATTTAAGTGGTATACTACAGATATATACTGCAAATGTATACTGCAGATGTACACTGCTAATATACACTTCAGATGTATACAAATGTACACTGCATATGTACAGTGAAGTTGCTGAAGTTATACCCTGCTGATGTCCACTGCCGATGTACAATGCAGATATGTAGAGCAGATGTACACTCCAGATCTATAATGCAGATGTACATTGCAGATGTACACTGCAAATGTATACTGCAGATGTCCTCTGTAGTTTTATACTGCAAATATACACTACAGATGTTCACTGCAGATGTTTATTTCAGATTTCCATTGTAGATGTTCACTGCAATTGGACACTACAGATGTAAATGGTAGATGTGCACTGCAGATGTATACTGCAGAAATACACTGTGGATGTACAGAGCAGATGTGTACTGCAGTTGTACACTGCAGATATACACTGTTGATGTACAATGTAGATATACACAGTAGATGTACAATCTAGATCTATAATGCAGATGTACACTGCATATTTTTGCTGCAGATGTTCACTGCAGATGCACACTGCAGGTGTATAATATACAAGTACACTGAATATGTACACTGCAGATGTACACTGTAGAGGTGTTCTGCAGATGTGTACTGTAGATGTACACTACGGATGTATATAGCACATGTATACTGGAGATATCCACTGCAGATGTATACTGCAGATGTACAGTGCAGATGTACACCACAGAAGTAGAAAGACATGTACTGCAGATCAATACTGTAGATGTATACTACAGATGTATACTGCAGATGTACACTGCAGATGTACATTGCAATGTATAATGCAGATGTATACTGTAGATATACACTACAAATGTACACTGAATATGTATATTGCATATGATCACTGAAAATATGTACTGCGTAGTACACTGCAGATATACACTGTTGGTGTACACTGTAGATGTACAATGCAGTTGTATAGTGCAGATGTCAACTGCAGATATCCACTGCAGATGTCCACTGCAGAGGTATACTAAAGTGGCATACCACAGATGTATACTGCAAAGGTATACTGTCGATGTACATGACAGATGTATACTGTCGTTGTATGCTACAGAGGTACACAAAAGAGGTACATTGCAGATATGTACTGCAGATGTATAATTCAGGTGTACACTGCAGTTATGTACTGCAGATGTCCACTTCAGAGGTGTACTGAATTGTTATACTGCAAGTGTATAGTAGTGCAAGTGTATACTGCAGATGTACACTACAGGTTACATGACAGATGTGCACTGCAGATGTACTGCAGATGTATACTGCCAATGTACACTGCAGATGTGTACTGCAGATATACACTGCAGATGTACATTGCAAATGTACACTGCAGAAGTATACTACAGATGTACACTGTGGATGTACACTGTAGATATGTAATGCACAAATACACTGCAGATATACATTGCAGATGTACACTCCAGACATACACTGCAAATGTACACCCCAGATGTTCACTGCAGATGTATACTGCAGTTATATACTGCAGATGTACATAACAGATGTGTACTGCAGATCTACATTGCAGATGTACACTGTAGATGTATAGTGAACAAGTATGCTGCAGATGTACACTCCAGACATACACTGCAGATATACACTCCAGATGTTCACTGCAGATGTATACTGCATTTGTATATGGCAGATGTACAGTGCAGATGTATACTGCAGATGAATACTGCAGATGTACACTGCAGATATATACTGTGAAGGTACACTTCTGTTGTATACAGCAGGTGTACACTGCAGATGTTACTGCAGCTGTCCACTGCAGTTCTACACTGCAGATGTATACTTCAAATGAATACTGCAGATGTACATGGCAGATATGCACTGCAGATGTACACTGCAGATGTACACTACACATGTATACATTGCAGACGTACATTGCAGATGTGTAATGCACATGTACACTGTAGATCTGTACTGCAGATGTATATCTATTCTATATCCACACCACATCCTGTAATCCTCATATATTACACATCCATTCAACATCTTTTCCATGTCTATTCCATCTCTATTCCACTTGTATTTCACATTTATTCCATAGCTAGTCTACACCTATTCCACATCATCTATCCCACATTTATTTCACATATATTCACATCTATTCCATGTCTATTCCACAACTATTCCAAGTCTTATTACACTTCTATTGCCTGGAGGGGACTTGGACAGAACATTTGTTTGAAGGACCCGATTAGAGTACATCCATCTTTCTGGTGATTCAGAGAAACTTATTTTCTTGTATTAAGTACACTTCATGTATTTCTAATAAGATGACTTTCTCGAAAGTAAAATTTGTACTCTCGGCCCCCTCTGCTCTCGCCCTCCCCCAGCCCTAGTCCCCCTGCCTTCTTCTCCCCATCTCATCCCCCCAGCTCTCATCCACTCAGCTGGAGAGAGGAACACGTCTCCTGCTCCTTGGCCCTGAGCTTAAAGTCCTCACAGCCCTGTACTTTGACCCACCATCAGGCTCCACACGCACTAGAAAATCTGACATCCACAAGAGCACCCTGCGTTCCTGAAACAAATTACTTTTTTGGAGGGGCAAAATTAACTTCTGGAATAAAATATTAAACCCCACTCTCAAAGAGAATGTTTTATGATCCTTACAAAAGACAAACAACAGCATAGATTTTTCACTTCCAAAAGTGATTTAAATTTCACCATAATTTCAACCTAAGAAAAAAATTAAATAACAGAAAGAATCACTGAGGAAAATCTTCCCCGTCCTCACTCTGGGCTAAGGGGTGCAATGTGTAGTAGCCCTTGTGTGTTCTTGTGGATCAAACCTTGGTCCTTCTGGGACATTTGGAGGACTGCAGGAGTCACTGTCTGCTTCCGGTCCCTCCACTGCCCTCCCCATGCGAGGCATCCCTTCTCCTCTGGCGGCCACAACACCCTGAATAGATGTTGAACCTCCACAGCAGGAACTAGTTAAGAGGGTGCCTTAAGCTGGGTTCTCTAGAAAAGCAAAACCAGTGAAGCATCTCTCTCTATATATAGACAGAGGGACAGAGAAAGAGAGAGACAGAGAGATTTATATCAAAGAAATGGCTCACTAGGCTGTAGAGGCTGGAAAGTCCCAATTCCGTGGGTCAGACTGGAGGCTTCTCCTAACTCATGTAGCTGCAGGGGCTGGGGAACAAAATATCCAGAATGCAGAAGCTGATGAATCTCAAGATCAGCAGGTAAGCTACTAGCTCAAGTCCCAAGAACTGGAGGTCAGAAGAATGGTAGCCAGGTGCAGGATCCAGAGTGAGCAAAAGCCCTCAAGCCTTTCCAGAAAGCCCATCTATATTGGATGCAGGCTACTTCCCCAAAGAAAGTCCCTTTCAACTGATTGCCTACTCACAGCAGATCACATCATGGAGGTGATCACGTTATATCAGACATCATAGAGATGATTACATCATTATACAACTGCCAAACTACATCATAACTGCCAAACCACTGAGAATCATGGTCCAGCCAAGTTGGCACAAAACCTTAACAATCACAGAGGGCAACAAGAATTTGTGTCGTGTGGCTTTGGTCCTCTTGCATATCTGGGAGGCATAGCCTGAGAGAAGGCTCACGGGGCAGGAGCTGAGCTGCCGCCACACTAGGCAGGGCCTGAAGTTCCCATAGGGCACACGCTCTCCACCTCCTCTAGGCTTCAAGGTGCTACCTGAAGCCCACACCAAGGCAGCTGTGGATTTCAGTAGGAATACTGAGTCACCTTCCTCAGGAAAGCTGTATTAAAATGCCATCCCCTCCCAACAGGGCACACATATTTGCTTTGAAATTGCCACTGATAGTTCTGCCTCCCCTGTATCCCCTGATCTGTCTCCCTTGAGCAGCTGGGATCTCTAAGGTCTGACCAAGAGCAGCACCAGCCTCCACCATTAGTAGCCACCTGAACTTCACTGCAGATAACTACATACCTCTGTCCTCCCCTCTCTGGAATAAGAAGTGAGCTTGCTACCTCCCTCCCAGGGCAGTTGTAAAGCTGAAGAGGATGTTGCAAGTGAAGGCCCAGTGATCTGCAGCTATCACAGTCACCATCATTACCATCAGCCCCATGCCCCACATAGCACAGTGGGGAAGGAATCTAATAAGGTGTTATGTCATATGATTCAGGGAATGTGGAATAGAATTCAGGAAAATACCCCTTTCACCAAGTGTTTCAAACACAGTCTTGGGCCATGCTTGAAAAAATGCATTTACTCCTGGCCTCACCCTTCTGTCTGTTAACCTCAAGCACCTGCTGCACATTAAAGTCAGCTCCCAGACTAGCAGGAGAGATAGCCATGCAGGGAGGTTAGCAGACAGTGGGTTATATAGGACGGTGCTATGAAGAAAGAGGCCAGGGGCTGTGGAGTCCAGCCTATCTTGGGCTGGAGGAGGATGCCAGGAAGATCATCTTCAGAGGAGCTTGGAAAGAGGGCCTAGGTGGCTGGGGCCATTCAAGACAAAGGAACAGGCTTGCAAGACCTGACGCAGGACGGATGATGAGGATTTGAAGAGCATAAAGCAGAATTGTGTGGCCACAGCCTACTGTGGTAGGTAGGTACTATAACATTAGATCAGACCATGAATTGTGTGTAAGTATAAGAAGTTCAAATTTTACTCCCAGTATAAGGGGCAGCTATTTGAAAGTTTTAACATGAGCAGAGACACAATCTGATTTCAGTTTTTAAAACTATCTCACAATGTGTAACTTCTAACGTAATAGTAGGAAGGGGATGAATGATAAAAATGCTCAGAGATTTCCACTGCTAGAGATGGCAGTCTAGCTTCTCGTACCCCTACCAGTCTACCAATAACAACTGGAAACTGTGAGGAATTTTGTTTTTAAATGTTTTAGAAAGCATTGTAGACCTTCGAAGTCAGTGAGGACTTGAGACATCAAGGTCCCAGAGAGAAGGAAGCAAAGAGAGGTGAGTCTGACATTCACCACCATGATTCCCATCTAGCTGTTAGTCAATGAGAAGGCACTGCTGAGAGGCTGAACAAAGCTTTTGACAATCTCCCAGAATTTCTGGGAAGAAAGGAAAGGCCATGCCCCACCAATGAGGAGGTGATCTGGTAAGCACTTCAGGCTCTCAGTTCTGTCATCCAAAGGGGTACAACTTCAACGTAACGGTAGACTACAAAAAGGCCCACTCTCAAATGTAAAATGGTGCAGCTGCTGTGGAAAACAATCTGGCAGTTTCTCAAAATGTTAAAGAAAGAGGAATCTCATGAGCTAGCAATTCCACTTCTAGGTATATACTCAATAGAAATGAAAACATATGTCCATACATAAACTTGTATACGAATGCACATAACAGCATTATTCATAATAGCCACAAAGTGGAAACAACCCAAATGTCCACCAACTGATGACTAGATAAACAAAATGTGGTACTTCCATGGAATATTATTTGGCCATAAAAAGAAGTTCTGATACATTCTACAAAATGGATCAACCTGGGAAACATTATGCTGAGTGAAAGAAGTCAGACACAAAAGGACAAATATTATGATTCCAGTGATATCAAATATCCAGAACAGACAAATCTATAGAGACAGAAAATAGGTTAGTTGTCACCTGGAGGCGGTAGTAGGGAGAACAGGGGTGGGGATGGAGAAGTGGGTGTGTGTATGGTGACTACTAATGGGTTCAGGGTTTCCTTTTTGCGTGATGAAAATGCTCTAAATTGATTGTGATAAAGGTTGCACTATTATGTGAGTATACTAAAAGCCACTCAGTTATATACTTTAAATGGATGAATTGTATGATATGTGAATTATATCTCAACAAATGGGATACAAAAAAGGTTCACCCTCAGACAAAATGAGATCCAGATTCAAGTCAGTTCAGATTAAGATGATCTTCCCCTTTGCTAAAAGCCTTCCAAAAGCAAACATAAATCCTCTCTGGAGAAGTGTAACATCAACCAAAGCCTCAAATTATATCTATAATTTCTTTATACTTATTACTAATATTCAATAAGAAGAAAAAAAAGTTCTGCAAAAAAAATGTGACTTAAACAAAAAGAAAAATAGACATTAAAACAGACATCTGGAGATGTAAATATTAGAGTTATCAGGGATGGATATCAAAATAACTGTGATTCATACGTTCAATAAACCCAATGATAGAGAATTTAGGGAAGAAATCAAAGAAAATTCTAATTAAAAAGAGAAGTAACAAAATAAGAAATAAAAACTCAACAAATAAATATAATAGCATATTAAGTACAATGAAGAAAGTATTCATGTACTGAAAGATGAGACATAAGAACATATCTGGACTGAAGCACAGAAGATGGAAAATAGAGAAACAATCATAAAAGACATATGGGACATAGTGTGGAAAAGTCTGGTATATGGGTAGTTGGAATCCCAACGGAAAAGGGAGAGAAAAGGAAGCAAAGGCAAATTTTGAAAAGATAATAGCAAAGAATTTTCCAAAAACTGATGAAAGTTATCAAGCCACAAATTCAAAAGTGTTACAAACTGTAAGAAAACAATGCCTAGACACATCAGAGATAAATCTTTTAAGCTACTAGGAAAAAAAAAAGACAATCGGCAACAGAGCAACATATGACTGACAGAAAACTCCTCTCAAAAGCAATGAAAGCCAGATGAAAATGGAATAGAATCCTTAAAGAGCAGTTAGAAAATAACTGCCAACCTACTATACCCAGAAAAAAATTATTGGAGAACAATGGCAAAAATTTTTTTTCAAATAAACTAAAATTGAGAGAATTAATCACCAGGAGACCGACACTAAAAGAAATACTTCAGGCTGAAATGTGGAAATGCAGGAATGAATGAAGAGAAATGGAAAGAATAAATAAGTGGGCAAATCTAAACGACTATTGACTGTACAAACAAAAATAATAACAATGTCACGTGGGGTTTAAAATATATGTAGAATTTATATATAGGACAACAATATCACAAAAGTTAGGAGGGAGAAAACAAACTTAAAGTGTTCTAAGGTCCAAACATACTTAAAAAATAGTAAAAGTACTCATTTCAATTAGGCTGTAATTATCCAAAGATACATGCTATAATCTCAAGGCTAACCCCTCAAATAATAATAAAAGAATGTACCTAACAATTTTAAAAAGAGCTAAAAAAATTAAGTAAAAATATATTTAATGGCTCTGAAAGAAGACAAGAAATTGAAGAAAAAGAAACATAGAATAAGAAGGACAAAAGGAAATAATGAGAAACAAGACCTGTTTTAACCTAAAATATATCAGTAATAGTACTAAATGTGCCATATTTTATGCAAATAACAGGCACTTCTACTTTTCTTTGCCAACTGGACCCTTCCCCGATGAGATATTTTTGTAAGTGCCACTATGCCAATTTTTTTTACTTGTTGCTGTAAAAAAACATTTAGCATAGTGGACTTACAAAAATACCTTGTGGAGAGGAGGGCGTGGTTTGCAAACAAATGTAGCAGGTGCACGTAATTTGCATAAAATATAGTAAATGAACTAAATACTCAAAAAATTAAGGTAGACTGCATAAAAAGAAAAACTATATATTGTTTATAAGAGAAACGCTATACGGAAAGGTTGAGAGTAAAAGAATGGAAAGGATACACCATGAAAACACTAACTAAAAATTTGATGTAAAAATACTAATATCAGACAAAGTAGATTTTAAACCAAAATCTAAAAAAAAGTTAATAGACATAAAGAAGGACATTTTCAAATGATAAAATGACCAATCCACCAGGAAGTATAACAACTCTAAACATGTATGCACCTAATAGCATAATTTTAAATTACTTGAAGCAAATACTGATAAAACTTAAAGGAGAAATAGACAAATCTACAAACTTAATGGTAGACTTAAACAAACCTCTCTCAACAACAAGCACACAAAAATTAAAGATATAGAAGATCTGAACAACAAGATTAAAAAACTTGATCTAGCTGACAAATATAGAAAACTACACCCAACTGCAGAATTCATTCTTTTCAAGTGCACATGAAATATTTTTAAAAATCGGCAACATGTTGGACCATAAAACAAGTCTAAAGTTTAGAATTTACTCAGAGTGTGTTCTCTAATCATTTTAAATAAAATATATCCTCAAAAAATAAATATAAATTCTCCAAATGTTTGGAACTTAAGCAAAACACATTTGAACAATCAATACATCGTCAAAGAAGAAATCACAGTGGAAAAAAAAATTTAATAGTTTAAACTGATACTGAAAATATGACATCAAATTTGGGGGATGCAGCTATATCCAAGATTAGTGACAATTATGTAGCCTAAAATGCCTAGATTAGAAGAAGAAAGGCTAAAAAGTAATTAAATAGCCTTCTCAAGAAATAGGAAAAAATAGAGAAAACAAAACCAAAGAAAGCAACAGAAATAATAATGTTAACAACAGAAATCAAAGACAGAGAAAATAAACATACAATAAGAAAATCAACATCACTAAATGTCAGTTTTTTAAAAATACTAATAAATAGATACTTTTAAAAAGTGAAGAGACTTAGCCATCAGAGAAATGCAAATCAAAACCACAGTGAGGTAACACCTCACTCCCACTAGGGTTATTGTTGTTATTAGGTGCTGTCAAGTTGATTTAAACTCATAGAGACCCTATGCGACAGAATAGAACTGCCCCATAAGGTTCTCTTGGCTGTAATCTTTACGGAAGCAGATCACCAGGTCTTTCTCCTGCAGAGTTTCTAAGTAGATTCAAACTACTGACCTTTCAGTTAGTAGCTGAGCACTTAACCATTTGCACCAGCAGGGCTCCTTCCACTAGGATGGCTAAGATTTAGAAAAAACAAAAGGAAAATAACAAATGTTGGCAAGGATATGGGGATATTAGAACCCTTATCCATTCTTAGTGGGAATGCAAAAATGATACAGCTGTTGTGGAAAACAGTGTGGTGGTTCCTCAAAAAATTAAAAATAGAACTACTATATGACCTAGCAAGTCTACTACTAGGTATGTACCCAAGGGACTTAGAAGCAATGAGACAAACAGACATATTTGTACCAAGGCTCGTTGCAGCACTATGTACAATAGCCGAAAGGTAGAAATAACCCAAATGTCCATCAAGGGATGAATGGATAAACAAGATGTAGTACATACATACAATAGAATACTACTTATCCATAAAGAGAAATGAAGTCCTGATAATTCTACAATATGGATGAACCTCGAAAACATTATGCTTAGTAAAATAAGTCAATCACAAAATGACAAATATTGTATGAGCTCACTTATATGACATGACAATAATCGGTAGTTTAGTAGTGGTTACTATGGGTGAGAGGGAGGGGGAAAAGGGAAGTCATTGTTTGGGAAATAGTGAGTTTCTGTTCATGGTAAAGGAAAATTTAGCACCAATTAAGGTAAATGTCTGCACAACATGATTAATCATGATATCACTGAGTTATACACTTGAAAAAGGTTGAATAGACAAGTATTGTGTTATAGATATTTCTACCAAAAAAAAAGCTGCTTATGCTGCCTGTGTACACCAAGCACCTCATAGGATTTGTTTTCCCGGTTCAGAGGTTTAGGGTAACAATTTTGTGGGACATTCCAATCAATTGAACTAATATTGATTTTGGTGTTTCTGTTCTACCTCCTAGCGCACTGTGTAGTGCCTGGGGTCTTAAGAGCTTGTGAGCAGCCTTCCAAGATACAACAATTGGTCTATATTCACCTGGAGTAACAGAGGAAGAAAGAAGGTCAGGAATTGGAGAAGGATCTGGGATGCATGTCTAATTGCCTCCACAGACAACTGCCTCCTTTTCCATAAGGCCAGAACTGGATGGTGCCTGGCTACCATTACTAAACATTTTGATCAAAGATTCTATGGAAGAATCTTGGTCAAAAGGGGGAAATGCAGAACAGAATTTCAAACCCTCATGGAATACAGACTTTCTGGAGCCATTGAGGCTGGATGACCCCCTGACACAGTTGTCCTGAGAAAATCTTTAAATCTTAAACCAAAACTATCCCCTGAAGTCATCTTTAAACCAAGCAATAGCTTAGCTTAATTAGAAAAGAATGTCTTTATGTGGAAAGGGACGAGGCCCCATAGAAGGAAAACATTAACGAAAAAGAAGAACAAAGTGGGAGGCCTCACACTACCTGATCTCAGAACCTATTATACAGCCACAGTAGTCATAACAGTGTGGTACTTGTACAACAACACACACATAGACCTATGGAACAGAATCGAGAACCCAGATATAAATCTATCCATCTATGAGAAGCTGATATTTGACAAAGTTCTATTGAATGGAAAACAGTCTTGTTAACAAATGGTGCTGGCATAACTGAATGTACATCTATAAAAAATGAAACAAGATCAATACCTGACACCATATACAAAAACTAACTCAAAATAGATTAAAGACGTAAATATAAATCCTAAAATGATAAAGATCATGGAAGAAAATATAGGGACAATGCTAGGGGCCCTAATACTTTGTATAAAGAGAATATACACCATAACTAATAATGCACAGACATCAGAAGATAAACTAGATAACTAGGAGCATCTAAAAATTAAACTTATGTTCATCAAAAGACTTCATCAAAATAGAAAAAAGAACCTACAGAGTGGAAAAATATATTTGGCACGACATTTCTGACAAGGGTCTAATTTTGAAAATCTGTAGAATATTTCAAAACCTCAATTACAGAAAGACAAATAATCCAAATACAAAATTTCAAAATATATGAACAAACACTTCACCAAAGAAGACATTCAGGAAGCTAACAGACACACGAGGAAATGCTTGTAATTATAGGCCATTAGACAAATGAAAAAAAAAAACCCTACAATGAGATAGTATCTCACCCAGACATTACTGACACTAAAAAAGAAATGTAGCTAATTATACAACCATCTGCATAAAAGAATTACTGCAAATAAAGGGGAGGAGGTAAATTCTACAGATAATTAGTACTTGGGAACCAACTAGATGTTAGAGACAAAGACTAGAATGGCATCCAATTAATGGATGGTAACATACAAGGGATAGGCAGTATAGGTTGGGAAAAGTGCATGTTCTCTTGAAAAGTCTATAGGATATCCAGAGAGATACAGAATAAGTTTAGATGAGAAACCAGAATAGGCAGTCACGTTCGAGTCAATATTTCACTGAAATAGGGCATTTCAAGGGGCATTGGTGGTTCAGTGGTAGAGTTCTCACCTTCTATAAGGGAGACCAGGGTTTGTGTCCTGATAATGTACCTTATGTGGAGTAAAATTTTGCCAAAGATAATTAAAAAATGGTTGCAGCAGTACATTG
This sequence comes from Trichechus manatus latirostris, assembly GCF_000243295.1. Classification (NCBI taxonomy): domain Eukaryota; kingdom Metazoa; phylum Chordata; class Mammalia; order Sirenia; family Trichechidae; genus Trichechus; species Trichechus manatus. The sequence continues at coordinate 425,303 of NW_004444013.1, forward strand.
ACAGAGAACTGCCAGAAATTCAGGCCAGATTTAGAAGAGAATGTGAAACGAGGAATATCATTACTGATGTCAAATGTATCTTGACTGAAAGCAAAGAATACCAGAAAGATGTTTACTTGTGTTTTATTGACTATGCAAAAGCATTTGACTGTGTGGCTCATAACAAATTATGGATAACATTATGAAGAATGGGAATTCCAGAACAGTAAATTGTGCTCATGTAGAACCCGTACATAAACCAAGAATCAGTCATTTGAACAGAACAAGAGTTTAAAATCAGGAAAACTGCCATCAGCGTTGTATACTTTCATCATACGTATTCAATTTATATGCTAAGTAAATAATCCGAGAAGCTGGACTATATGATGCAGAATGTGGCACCAGGATTGGTAGAAGACTCATTAATAACCTGTGATACGCAGAAGACACAACTTTCATGCTGCAGCGAAGAAGACTTGAAGCACTTACTGATGAAGATCAAAGACTACAGCCTTCAGTATGGATTATGCCTCAACATAAAGAAAACACAAATCCTCACAACTGGAGCAATGAGCAACAAGATCATAAATGGAGAAAATATTGAAGTGGCCAAGGATTTCATACTATTTGGATCCACAATCAACACCCATGGAAGCAGCAGTAAAGATATCAAATGACATATTGCCTTGGGCAATTCTGTTGCAAAAGAATTCTTTAAAGTGTTCAAAAGAAAAGAAGTCCCTTGAGGACTCAGGTGTAGCTGACTCAAGCCATGGTATTTTCAATCACCACATATTTCTTGCGAAAGCTGGTTTGATTTTGGTTAATTCATTCCATTCCCCTTTTTCCCTTTGATACATTCACTTTCTCTCTTTCTCTATCCCTTTCCTTCCCTCTCTCCTTCTTCTTTCCTTCCTCTCTCCAACACTCCTTTAAAAAATTTAGCTCTTGAGTACCTTATTCATATTATGGTGTTAATGACCAAAAAATTACCTCTCCTCCAGGTAAAAACAATACTTTTCCTTCTTGTTTCCTCAGAGCATTTTGTCCAAGTTTTTTGTAGTAGATGGTAATGATGATGCATTCCCCATTGCCCTCTGCTATTATGAGTCAGGCTGCTGATGATCCACAAATATAACCTCTCCCAGGAGTTACTCTGATGCACTGAAAGCCAACTCTACTGGAAATGCTTGGGAATGGGAGATGCCAAATTACAGACAGGATAGGGGTGGGAGTTAGAAGGGGGAGTCAATGACTGGTTTATTTGGGGTACAAAAGACCAATCAACCTCTCTCTTCAACTCCTTGGAGGCTTTCTTACTTGAGAGTCCCTCCATGGAATAAGACTGAGGTTCTTCTTCCCTTGTTCTGTCCTGGCTCCCCTCAATATACCATTTACATAAGAAGCCCATCTCAGACTCCGCTTTCAGAAAACCAGACGCAAGACACTTCTGTTAAAGTACTTGCCACTCTATAACTAGTGAAGTACAGTAAACACCTGCTTGAATGACAATATTTCAATATATTGCCCCACCTATTAAGGCATTTTGCATGTTAAACTGTACTAATGTACCAAGAAAACCCTATAACGCAGTTCTAATCTCTAACACACGGGTTTGCCCTGGGTCAGAATCCACTCGACGTCAACTAACCACAGCAACAATAACAACGCCTTAAGATAAAGCCATGAAAATATGAAGAGTAAAGCTTTTGTCATTGTAGGTGATCCTTGTGCATATCAGAGGCCTTTCTGAAGTCACATCCACGGCTGGGTATGCTGTCTTAATCCATCCCAAGTAACCTAAGTGTTATTTATCTTCCCTCTTAGTTTCCCTAAATAAATATGTGAACCAGGAACTAAAAATGCTGTTATGTAGGTCAATAATTTTTTTTATCTTGGAATTCTTCATTTTCATTAAGGTTTTCACAAAATACAAAGGTCAATCATAATTGTCTACGTCTACCACAAAAATAGAATCAAATAAGTGATTAGTACACCAACAAAAAGATCTCTTCCTTTTTAAAACTATAGATAATAACATTGTTCAAACTTTTACAATTCTTTCTCTTAGGGTGTGTGAGTGTGTGTGTGTGTGTGTCTGTCTGTCTGTCTGTCTGTCTTTTTATGGCTTTATGTTGCAGACCCTTCAGTAATAAGGACTTGTACCTGCCATCAGGATACTGTGTCCACAAGAAAGGAAGGCCATTGTGAATACGTTCCTGAGGATTGCACACACTGATTTATGTTGCCTCAGCCTATTAAAAATGAAATGATCAATCGAAAAAACCCTCCAACACTTCTCATACTTACATTAATTTTCTTTCTACTACAAAGTAATAATAGAAAGGGGTAACTTCCCAGGAGCATTCGTGCTCTCAGAAGATCAATAACGAAAGGAGAGAAGGAAAAAATAGGCTTTTTCCTGGACATAATTTGTTTCCTTTTATCCACAAAAAAACCAATAGCCCATATAGTTTAAATGGTGGATTGCACTAAAATGTTTTTCAGAATAATTAGTGTTGAGACAATAGGCAACCTTTTGGGTGGGTGTTTTAGAATAGGTCAAAGTGGAGAGGTTAATGTTGAATAAATACTACTGAAAGTACTTCCCCCAGCAGGAGCCGTTTTGCTTTCAAGGTTTGGGGGCAACACCAAGACCCCTGCCTTGAGAATGAAATCTGAGGAAAGGCTCTCTAGTGGACACTTTACTGTCTCCTGGCCCAGTTTGATCTTGTCATGCAGCTTTCACTGCTCAATGAGGAGTGTTGCCTTCATTTTCACAAAACGCTGGTAGTCCTAGAGTTGCTGCTCTGCAAGGTCATAGGCCAGGATGTCTTGCCCAGCCAGGACTTTCCTTTTCTCATTGAGAGAGCTCAATTCTTCATCTTCCCCGAGGCCACTAAGGACATTCTCTACATGGGCCAGGTGCCCCTAGAGGGACAGTAGCAAGTTTACCACTTTGTCCGAGTGCCCCATAGGGCATATTGTACTTGTCAAACTCATTGCGCTTGCAGAGCTCACGGATCAACGCTTCTACCTCTTTTCCCAAGGTGTTATTGAATATGATGTCCATCAGCAGACTCCCTTTCGCTTCCTGGAGGGTCTCAAGCTTGTCGATGAGGCTTGTAGTGAGCTCTGCCTTCTTTTCATTGACATCTGCATTGACATTTCATATTACTTGGATCCACAATCAACACCCATGGAAGCAGCAGTCAAGAAATTAAACAACATATTTGTCATGGATTGAATTGTGTTCCCCAAAAATATCTGTCAACTTGGCTAGGTCATTATTCCCAGTACTGTGTGGTTGTCCTCCATTTTGTGATTGATATAATTTTCTTATATGTTGTAAATCCTAATCTCTGCCTGTGGTTAATGAGGCAAGAGTGGATTATGTTGAAGAGGATTTTGGTGGGATGCAACACCCTTGCTCAGGTCACATCCCTGATCCAATGTAAAAGGAGTTTCCCTTGGGTGTAGCCTGCACCACTTTGTATCTTATAAGAGATAAAAGGAAAGGGAATCGAGCAGAGAGTTGGGGACCTCATACCACTAGGAAAGCAGTGCCAGGAGCAGAAAGCATCCTTTGGACCCAGGGTTCCTGCACGGAGAAGCCACTAGTCCAGGAAAAGATTGATGACAAGGACCTTCCTCCAGAGCTGACAGAGAAAGCCTTCTCCTGGAGCTGACGTCCTGAATTTGGACTTCTTGCCTACTAGCCTGTGAGAGAATAAACTTCTGTTTGTTAAAGTCATCCACTTGTGGTATTTCTGTTATAGTGACACTAGATAATTAATACAATATTGCATTGGACACTTCTGTTGCAAAAGAACTCTTTAAAGTATTCAAAAGCAAAGATGTCACTTTGAAGACTTATGTGCACCTGGCCCAAGCCATGGTATTTTCAATAGTCTCACATGTATGCGAAAGCTAGACAATGAATAAGAAAGACTGAAGATGAATTGATACCATTAAATTATAGTGTTGGCAAAGAATATTGAATATATCATGGAATGTGAGAAGAATGAACAAGTCTGTCTTGGAAGAAGTATAGCCAGAGTGCTCCTTGAAACAACGACAGTGAGATTTCATCTCGTGTACTTTGCATATGTTATCAGAAGGGACCATTCCCTAGAGAAGGACATCATGCTTGGTAAAGTAGAGGATCAGTGAAAAAGAGGAATATCCTTGATGAGATGGATTGACACAGTGGCTACAACAATGGGCTCAAACATAACATTTGTGAGGATGGTGCAGGACAGGGCAATGTTTTGTTCTGTTGTACATAGGTTCACTCTGAGTCCAAAGTGACTTGATGGGACCTAACAACAACAATGCACCTCATGTGTAGTAAACACCTGTCAGTGGAGGCTTGTGTGTTGCTGTGATGGTGAACAGGTTTCAGCAGCTTTTCCAGACTAAGACAGACTAGGAAGAAAAGCTGTGTGATCTACATCCAAAAATCAGCCAGCAATGACCCTATGGATCCCAATTGTTCCATCTTCAATTGATTGTGGAGATAGTGCAGGACTGGTTAGCAATTCTCATGACTGTGCATGGGGCCAACTCCAAAATAGCTAACAACACTTCACTGAAAGTTTTTTTTTTTTTTTTTGGATATCCATTCATTCATTCAGCAATCATTTAGTGAGTGCTAACTTTATGGCATGTACTTATTCTGGTGTAAGAAATTAAACAAGTATCCCTCCCTTCAGGAAGTTTACAACCTAGTGAATATAGGTGCATTTATACAGAGATAAAAAAAATAACTATGATTTTTTGTGAGTTTTTTCCACAGGCCAATACTGTACAAAGTATTTTTTCCAAAAAATCACCTAATTCTACAAGACTGTGGTTAAATAAGGAATATTACAGTTTCAATTTATACATAAGATTATAGAGCATCTGAAATTTTAAATAACTTTCTCCAAGCCATATAGCTAGTAGTCAGCAGAATCAGAATTCAAACCTAGGTTTTTTTCTGACTCTAATGCTCTTATCTCCTACACTGCATAGATAATAAAAGAACCCTGAAGAAGCAGCCTGAGAAATGCTCCTATATGAGGGAGGCCAGCAGAAGACAGCCCAGGAGCAATATAAGGAAGGAAGCAGAGACTTCATAGGAAAGGGAATTACCCCTGACCAGAAGAAAGGCTTTGGGGACAGGTGGGAAGGAGATAAATCCGGTTGGTCAAAAGCTCCCAGAGGTGTGAGGTCACATAGTGTGCAGAGAATCCACTGAAGTCATCTATCAGAAGGTCAGTAGTGTGTCCAGAAAGCAGCAAGAGCCAGAAATGAAGGGCTGATGGAGACAAGAATGTGGCAACATTTACTATGAGACTATATCATGTATAGAATTGGAGAGAATTTGGGAAGGAGAATATAGATACGTTGCCTTAGTAACAGGGAGAATTAGAATCAAGATGGTAGTTTAACTGCAATAATCCTACTCTGGATGTTGTAGAGAAATTTCAGATGTTTTCAACAAAAAAATTCCATATTGCTACACTTTAGGAGCACTTTTGTTTCAGAGTAATTGGATGAAGACTGTTCACTTCTTGCAATTTTATATCTGTCAGCGTACCATTATTTGAGAAAACCAAATAAATATTTGTAAACTGTAAATGTAGTTCACATTACTTTCTTATCTGGCCTTTGTATAAGATAATATTATGACCCATGTTCAAGAAAAAAAATACTCTAGCCAAACCAGGTAGTTGAAACAAAGGTCATGACTATCCCACTGCCATAATTATGGGCATTATGATATACAAAGTTGTGTGCTTTGTGGAGGAAATATATAGCTATTGTGTATCTAAGAAAAGAACTGCTAAATCTTCTCATTTTATATGTGTATAATTCAAACCATGATTTGGTTAAGATGCCAAACAAAACAAGATGGAGAAACCTGATTTCTGGCAGGAGAAAACAGATCACCTGTGTACAGGGAGACAGGCCCCAAGCCTGGAATTTGATGAGCACTTGAAGGTGTCAGCTTGAACTTCATCAGTTTATTCAAAAACAAAAGAAATGAAAAAAATAATCCACAAACAAACGTAATTCAGCACAGGAGAGTAAGAAGAACAAAGAAAACGTCAGCACCACCAAAAAAAAAGCACTGCAAAATGACAGCAACAAACTCACATCTATCAATAATTACACTGAATGTGAATGGACTCAATGCACTCATAAAGAGATAGAGAGTACCAGAATGGATTAAAAAACAGGATCCATCAATATACTGTCTACAAGAGATCCACCTTAGGAAAAAAGATGTGAATTTATTAAAAGTCAAAATTGGAAAAAATATATCAAACTAACAACTACCAAAAAAGAGCAGGAATGGCAATACCAATCTCAGATAAAATAGACTTTAAAACAAAATCTACCACAAAAGACAAAGAAGGACACTATAATGATTAAGGGGATGATCCATCATGAAGACATAACCATAAAAAAATCTACACACCTGAAGACAGGGCTCCAAAATACATAAAACAAACTCTAACAACACTGAAAAGAGAAATTGACACTTCCACAATAATAGTAGGAGAATTCAACACACCAATCTCAGTAAAAGACAGAGAACTAAAAAGAAACTCAGCTAAGATACAGAAGACCTAAAGGACACAATCAGCCAACTTGACCTCGTAGACATATATAGAACACGCTATCCAACACCTGCAAAGTACACATTCTTTTCCAATGCACATGGAACATTCTCCAGAATAGGCCACACCTTAGGCCACAGAGCAATCCTTAACAAGATCTAAACGGTTGAGATAATTCAAAGTATCTTCTCCAACCACAATGCCATCAAGGTAGAAATTAACACTAGAAAGAGCAAGGAAAAAAAATCAGTTACATGGAAACTGAATAATACCCTGCTTACACATCACTGGGTAATAGAAGAAATCAGAGATGGAATCAAAAAATTCCTAGAATCAAA
>NW_004444013.1:433269-434679 GCF_000243295.1 Trichechus manatus latirostris
GGAGAGAGGCTGAAAACATTCCCCTTGAGAACAGGAACAAGACAAGGATGCCCTTTATCACCACTCCTATTTAACATTGTGCTGGAAGTTCTAGCTACAGCAATAAGGCAAGAAAAAGAAACAAAGGGCATCCAAACTGTTAATGAAGAAGTTAAACTGTCCCTGTTTGCGGATGATATACTATACATAGAAAACCCTAAAGACTCCACAAGAAATCTAGTAGAACTAATAGAAAGATTGAGCAGAATAACACGATACAAGATAAACATACAAAAAAGAGTTGGATTCCTACACACCAATAAAGAGAACGATGAAAAGGAAATCAGGAAAACAATACCATTTATAATAGCCCCTAATAAAGTAAAATAATTAGGAATAAATCTGACCAGGGATGTAAAAGACCGATATAAAAAAAATACAAAACACTACTGCAAGAAACCCAAAGCAATCTACATAAGTGGAAAAACATACCATGCTCATGGGTAGGCAGACTCAACATTGTGAAAATGACAATTCTACCCAAAGCAATTTACAAATACAATGCAATCCCAATCCAAATACCAACAACATTCTTCAAAGAGATGGAAAAACTAATCATTAACTTCATATGGAAAGGGAAGAAGCCCCGAATAAGTAAAGCACTACTGAAGAAGAATAAAGTTGGAGGATTCACACTACCTGACCTCAGAACCTACTATACAGCTACAGTAGTCAAAACAGCCTGGTACTGGTACTACGACAGATACATTCACCAATGGAACAGAATTGAGAACCCAGATGTAAATTCATCCACCTACGGTTACCTGATCTTCAACAAGGGCCCAAAGTACATCAAATGGGGGAAAAGACAGTCTTTTTAACAAATGCTGCTGGCAAAACTGGATATCTGTCCGCAAAAAATGAAACAAGACCCATACCTCTCCCAATATACAAAAACTGCTTCAAAATGGATCAAACACCTAAATATAAAGCTCAAAACTATAAAGTTCATAGAAGAAAAAACAGGACCAACGTTACAGGTCCTAATACACGGCATAAACAGGATACAAACCATAACCATCAACACACAAACCCCAAAAGATAAGCTAGATAACTGGGATTTTCTAAAAATCAAACACCTATGCTCTTCAAATTACATCATGAGAAGAGTAAAAAGAGAACCTACAGACTGGGAAAAAAAATTGTTACAGTACAAGTCAGAAAAAGGTCTAATCTCCATAATCTACAAGAAAATCCAACACCTCTGCAACAAAAAGACAAATAATCTTATTAAAAATGGGCAAAGGAAATGAACAGACACTTCACCAAAGAAGACATTCAAGCGGCCAACAAACACATGAGGAAATGCTCACGATCACTAGCCATTAGAGAAACGCAAATTAAAACCACAATGAGATACCATCTCACCCC
>NW_004444013.1:435694-438219 GCF_000243295.1 Trichechus manatus latirostris
GACTTACTGGCCTGAAAGACTCTGGAGAAACCCCAAGAGTATGGCCCCCAGACAGCCTTTTAGCTCAGTGGTGAAGTCACTTCCAAGGTTCACTGTTCAGCCAGGGAGTGGACAGCCCCATAAAACAAAATGAGACTAATGAGGCACAGCAGTCCAGGGACAAGGGCTAGAAGGCAGAAGAGGACAAGAAATCTGGCGATAGGGAACCCAAGGTTGAGTAAGGGCAGTGTTGATGTGTAGTGAAGGTTGTTAACCATTGTCATAGGGCAACATGTATACTAACTGTTTAATGAGAAACTATTTTGTTCTCTAAACCTCCATCTAAAGTGAGAATAACAGCACAATTGGAAGAGCATAGTCAATGTCACTGAACTGTGCATGTAGAAATTTTAGAAATGGTGTATCTTTGGTTATGTATGTTTTCACCAAAAAAAAAAAAAGGACGAGAAGGGCGAGGGTTGGCATGTCGTGGGATTGTTAACCAGTGTCATAAAACAAGATGTGTACTACTGTTTAATGAGAAACTATTTGTTCTGTAACCCTTCACCTGAAGTACAATTAAAAAAAAAAGAATAGAATAAAAAAAATCATAGAACCAAATGAGAATAAAAAGACGTCTTACAAAAGTTAAAGAGGATTAGGGTAGGACTGTAACATCACTTTGACCCAGGTCTCATCCCTGATCCAATATAAAGGGAGTTTCCCTGGGGTGTGGCCTGCACCACCTTTTATCTCTCAAGAGGTAAAAGAAAAGGGAAGCAAACAGAGAGTAGATGACTAGATGACTACAGTGCTGCTACAACAGAAATACCACCAGTGGATGGCTTTAACAAAACGGAGTTTATTTCCTTACATTAAAGTAGGCTAAAAGTCCAAATTCAGAGTGTCAGCTCCAGGGGAAGTCTTTCTCTCTCTCGGCCTTCTCATCAGTGTTCCCCCAGACTAGGAGCTTCTCAGTGCAGCGACCCTCGTCCAAAGACGCGCTCTGCTCCTGGTGCTGCTTTCTTGATGGTATGAGGTCTCCCTGTCTCACTGCTCACTTCTGTCTTTTATATCTCAAGAGATTGCCTCAGGACACAATCCAGTCTTGTAAATCGAGTCCTGCCTCACTAACACAACTGCCGCCCATCATCCCTCATTAACATCATAGAGGCAGGATTTACCACGCATGGGAAAAATCACACAACACTGGGAATAATGGCTCAGCCAAACTGATACATTTTTAGAGGACATAATTCAATCCATGACAGCCTAAGAATTATGTGGGACACTATTGAAAGGAAACACCTATGAGTGATCAGAGTACCAGAGCAGGGGTGGGGATAACAGAAAACACAGAGAGTATTGCTGAAGATGTGCTGGCAGAAAACTTCCCTGATATCATGAAAGACAAGAAGATATCTATCCAAAAAGCTCAACAAACCCCACACAGGGAAGATCCCAAAAGAAAGTCACCAAGACATATCGTAATCAAACTGGCCAAAACCAAAGACAAAGATAGAATCTTGAGAATGGCTAGGGATAAATGAAAAGACACCTACAAGGGAGAACCAATAAGACAAAGGTCTGACTATCAGCAGAAACCACACAGGCAGAAAGGTAATGGGATGACATATATAAAGCCTGGAAGGAAAAAAATTGCCAGCCAAGAATTATCTTTCCAGCAAAACCGTCTCTCAAGTACAATGACAAAATTAGGTCATTTTCAGATAAAAAGAAGTTAAGTGAATTTTAAAAACCAAACCAAAATTACAATAAATATTAAAGGTAGCCTCTGTTTAGAGAACCAACAATATCAGAAAACAGCCCAAGACTAGAACACAGGACAGATAAACCAGTTATCAACCCAGATAAGGAAGTCACAAAAACAAGTCAAAGCTAAAAGATTGAAAATAAGGAACCAGAGATGTAAATATGTAAATGATGACAATGTCAAAACAAAAAAAGAGGGAATAAACTGTGTAGTCATAGAATTTCCATAAGGGAAGGAAGTTAAAAAATAAAAGATCAGTTTAAACTTAGAAAATGTACATTTTAAACCACGAAAGAAGCTAAAAAATCTACCGATCAAAATAAAAAAGAAAAACATTAAGACTTAGAAAACACAAAATCAACAATAATGAAAAAGATGAATAGAAAATACATAAAGAAAAACAACTTAGCTAGAAAATTAAGTGAAACAAAGAAACTGTCAATACCAAAAAAAAGGAAAATGACAACAGTAAATTCATACCAATCAATATTTACACTGAATGTAAATGTACTAAATGCACCAATAAAGAGACAGAGAGTGGCAGAATGGATTTTTAAAAAATGATCCGTCTATATGCTTACAAGAGACACACTTTAGAATCAAAGACAAAAACAAACCAAAACCCAAAGGGTGGAAAAAAATATATTAAGTAAACAACAACAAAAAAGAGTAGGAGTGGCAAATAGACAATAGATAAGGGGTAACTTTGGTGAAGGGTAAGACAGTACACAATACTGGGGAAGCCAGCACAACTTGTACAAGGAAAGGTCCT
>NW_004444013.1:440346-441459 GCF_000243295.1 Trichechus manatus latirostris
TGGGGATACCCAACAGACCTAACTGAAATAAAAAGGATCATAACAGAATACTATGAAAAATAGTACTCTAACAAATTTGAAAACCTAGAGGAAATGGCCCCCACGTGTCTGTAAGTTTGTCGTACTGTGTGGACTTGCATGTTGCTATGATGCTGGAAGCTATGCCACTGGTATTCAGATATCAGCAGGGTCACCTCTGGTGGACAGGTTTCAGCTGAGCTTCTAGACTAAGACTAGGAAGAAGGGCCCAGCAGTCTACTTCTGAAAAGAATTAGCCAGTGAAAACCTTATGAATAGCAGTGGAACGTTGTCTGATATAGTGTCGGAAGATGAGCCCCCCAGATTGGAAGGCACTCAAAAGACGACTGGGGAAGGACTGCCTTCTCAAAGTAGAGTGGACCTTAATGAAGTGGATGGAGTCAAGCTTTCGGGACCTTCATTTCCTGATGTGGTACAACTCAAAATGGGAAGGTGTAGCTGCAAACATCCATTAATAATCTGAACGTGGAATGTACAAAGTATGAATCTAGGAAAATTGGAAATTGTCAAAAATGAAATGGAAAGCATAAACATCGATATCCTAGGCATTAATAGGTGAAATGTACTGGTATTAGCCGTTTTGAATCAATCATACGATCTACTATGCCAGGAATGACAACTTGAAGGGGAGTGGCATTGCATTCAATTGACAAAAAGAACATTTCAAGATCTATCCTGAAGTACAACGCTGTCAGTGATAGGATAATATCTATACGCCTGTAAGGAAAACCAGTTAATATGATTATTATACAAATTTACCCATCAACCACTAAGGCCAAAGATGAAGAACCTGAAGATTTTTACCAACTTCTTCAGTCTGAAATTGATCGAACTTGCGATCAGGATCCATTGCTAATTACTGGTGATTGGAATGCGAAAGTTGGAAACAAAGAAGAAGGAAAATATAGCCTTGGTGATAGAAATGATGCCGGAGATCACATGATAGAATTTTTCGAGACCACTGATTTCTTCATTGCGATACCTTTTTTCACCAACATAAATGGCGACAATACACATAGACCTTGTCAGATGGAATACACAGGAATCTAATCGACTACATCTGTGGAAAGAGAC
>NW_004444013.1:442558-457641 GCF_000243295.1 Trichechus manatus latirostris
TATGCAAAGGCATTTGACTGTGTGGATCATAACAAATTATGGATAACATTGTGGAGAATGGGAATTCCAGAACACTTAATTGTGCTCCTGAGGAACCTGTACATAGACTAAGAGGCAGTCTTTTGAACAGAGCAAGGGAATAATGTACAGTTTAAAGTCAAGAAGGATGTGCATGAGGATTGTAACCTTTCACCATACTTATTCAATCTGTATGTTGAGTAAATAATCCAAGAAGCTGGACTATATGAAGAAGAACAGGGCATCAGGATTGGAGGAAGACTCATTAATAACCTTGGTTATGCAGATGAAATAATCTTGCTTGCTGAAAGTGAAGAGGACTTGAAGTACTTACTGATGAAGATCAAAGACCACAGCCTTCAGTATGGATTACACCGCAGCATAAAGAAAACAAAAATCCTCACAACTGGACCAATAAACAACATCATGATAAACAGAGAAATATTGAAGTTGTCAAGGATTTCATTTTACTTGGATCCACAATCAGCACCCATGGAAGCATCAGTCAAGAAATCAAGAAGCATTGCATTGGGCAAATCTGCTGCAAAAAACCTCTTTAAAGTGTTGAAAAGCAAAGATGTCACCTTGACGACTAAGGTGTGCCTGACCCAAGCCAAAGTGTTTTCAATCGCCTCATATGCATGCGAAAGCTGGATGATGAATAAGGAACATCGAAGAAAAATTGACTTCTTTGAATTCTGGTCTTGGAGAAGAAAATTGAATATACCATGGATTGCCAAAAGAACTAACAAATCTGTCTTGGAAGAAGTACAACCAGAATGCTCCTTAAAAGCAATGATGGCGAGACTACATCTCACATACTTTGGACATGTTATCAGGAGGGACAAGTCCCTGGAGAAGGACATCATGTTTGGTAAAGTAGAGGGTCAGAGAAAAAAAGGAAGACCCTCAAGGAGATGGATTGACACAGTGGCTGCAACATGGTGCCATAACAACGATTTTGAGGATGGCAAAGGACGAGTGTTTCGTTCTATTGTGCATAGGGTCGCTATGAGTAGGAATCGACTCGATGGCACCTAGCAACAACAACGGCACTTATATAAAAAGACAGGAAAAGATAAACGTACAGAAAACAAAGTGTATTAGTGGTTTCCAGGGGTGGAAGGGAGGAAGGAAGGGGGGTTAATTGTGATGGAAATATCACATTGATTAAGGATAGGGTTACACAGCCAATTACTGTAATTGCTGTCAGTAGGTTGTACACCTGTAAAAAGTTAAATTGTCAAAAAGTTGTGTGATAGATATATTTACAACAACAACAAAAACAAACAGTAGCTGCTGATGCTGCTTATGTACAACCAAACATCTGGTGGAATTTGGTTCCTAGGTTTAGAAATTTGGTTAATTGATCTAATGTTTAGTACTTCTGTTCTACCTCCTAGTTCGTTGCATAGTGCCTGAGGTCTTAAAAGCTTTCAAGTGACCATCCAAGTCACAACAATTGATCTCTATTCGCCTGGAGCAACAGAGGAAGAAGGAGAATCAGGAATAGGAGGAGGATATGCAGTGTGTGGCTAATTGCCTCCATGAACAACTGCCTCCTTTGTCATGAGACCAGAAAAACTGGATGGTGCCCAGCTATCATTACTGAACACTTTGATCAAAGATTCTATAGAAGAATCCTGATCAAAAGGGGGAAAATGCAAAATGGAATTTCAAGTTCTCATGGACTCCAGCTTCCTGGAGCCATGGAGTTTGGTAAACCCCTGAAATTATTGCCCTGAGATAATTTTTTAACTTTAAACCAAAAATATTCCCTAAAGTCTTAAGACCAATCAATAGTTTAGCTTAACTAGTAAAAAATATCTGCCTTAACCAGTATGCTCTTTGAAGAACTGTCTGTAAGGGCCCAAACTGATAACAGCAACTCAAAAGATTAGATAGGAACATTAGGGTACAATGAATTTATGTTAATGAGGGAGGAGCAACTCAGAAAGGAAGGGTGAGAATGGTTGCACAACTCGAATAATATAATCAATGTCACAAAACATGTAGAAACTGTTGAATTGGTGTAGTTTTGCTGTGTGTGTTCTCAACAACAAAATAATTTTTTTTTAAGTCTGGTCCACACTATTCTCCCCAAGTTGCTCTTTCCGAGGACTCATTTCGACTGCAACATGCAGTGCTGTCAGTGCACATCAGTTGCTGCTCTTTCCCAGGTCTGCCTACTTGGGGTTTCTGGCCCATTCTGTGGTTTTGGAGCCTCTTCATCCCTGGCTTCATTGCTCAGGAGCCCTGGTCTGCCCCACATCCACCTTGTTGCACCATTCCAGGACTGATTACTCTGTACCTCCAACCCACTTTGTGTTCTCTGTTCTGCTTCCACTCTGGGCTCCCTGCCTGAGGGTGCCAGCTGCAGCCACCCCAAAATGTCTGCACTAATCTGGGATAACGGGTAGGGTGAGGATGCTCAGTGAATCTCCACTCTCCTGCCTTCTGTATGCTGTCTTTTTCTTGATTCAGGGTTACTTTGACCCTATGGGACCTTTAATTTATATCCAGAGTTCTGAGATTATCAATTTCATCAATTTGTACTTGTTTTCTTCTAGAATTGTTGTAAGAGGATAGGATGATGCGAATGCTTATGCCTCTATCTAGCTCAACCTCCATCTAATTCCTTCTGCTTTTGCTCTTCTAAGGAGCCGTGGTGGTGCAGTAAAGCGCTTGGCTGCTAACTGAAAGGTTGACAGTTTGAACTCACCAGCCGCTCCATGGGAGAAAGATGTGGCAGTCTGCTTCTGTAAAGATTTACAGTCTTAGAAACCCTATGGGGCAGTTCTACTCTGTCCTATAGGGTCACTGGGAGTTGAAATCAACTCAACGGCAATAGGTTTTGCTCTTCTAACAATAAGTGTTGACTTAGCCAATAGCTCTTGGCTAGAGACCCCAAGTGATGAGCTCCGACCTCCCATTCCTCCAGATAATCACTTACCCACCTGCCTCCCCATGAGTATCAGGTCTTCCTCCATTGTTGGGTCAGAAGAGTTGCTTTTGTTCTCAACCACAAAATTCTTTGGAATTATCTTCAGGGACCACTCAACCTCATAGAAGGGGACAAGTACCGACAGGAGGAATTTGGGAGAAGTCTGTGACGAGATCTGCATGCAGCACAGTGAAGGGCCACTCGCGGTCCACTCTGTCCTCCTGACATTCATGCTGAGTGTGCACCCCAGGACTTCCACACATATGTAACTGCCCCATTCCCTTCCTAGGCTCCTTCCCAGACTGACTGAGAGTGAAAAGAAAGGGGCATCTGCATGGTCCTTCCTCTCTTTCATTTTTAGCTGGTAGTAACATAGCCACTTCCTGCTGCCTCCAGTTCAGTCACAACTCCCTCCCCTGGAACTGGTGTGAACCTATTATTTCACCAGTACAAGCTGCTCCCAGCAGGGTATGATGTATTTCTCATTCAGGATTTTGGGGTGGTCCTCCACCAGCCACATAATTGGATAGGTACTGAGCAGACCCCCAAAGTGCCAGGGTGAACCTCAGGATGAGAACTTGGAACCTGGATTGTAGACCTGCCTCTGTCACTAGCTTGTGTGGCTCTGAGCTTTAGTTTCCCAACTTTCATACCATATGCCAGGAACCATGTGCTAAGTGCTGGGGATAAAAATGTGAACAAGACAGCCCTTAGAGACCTTACAGTCTAGCATAAGAAATGCCTGTTGGAGAGACAGGCGAAGATGGTGGCAGAGTCAGACGCCACATAACATCCCCCTTACAACAAAAACTCGAGAAAACAAATGAAACGGATATAGATGACAACTTTGGAACCCTGAGCATTAAATGAAAGGCTGAAGAATTGGACCAAGTGCCAAGTGTAAGGAGAGACCGTACAAAAACAGCAAACATGGAGAATTATGGATCATCAGTGCCCTGCCAGCTGGACCTGCCCAGTGTGGCCATATTGAGACAAAGCAAGCAGCGTACCTAGGTGAGGAGCACAGGAAGGCAACTCTACATAACTCACAACAGGAGACGAGACAATGGGTAAACAAACCTGGAATAAAACAAAGTGAGCAAGACACAAACCTGTTGCTGTAGAGTCAATTCTGACTCACAGCAACCTTATATAAAGAGTAGAACTGCCCCATAGCGCTTCCAACGCTGTAAATTTTTATGGAAGCAGACTGCCACATCTTTCTCCTGTGGAGGGGCTGGTGGGTTTGAACCTCTGACCTTTTGGTTAGTAGCCAAGTGATTAACCCACTGCACCACCAGGACACAAGAAGGCTCAAAAAAGGGAAAGTACAGGAAGGCAGGTGAGAAGCTAAGTGATCCTGCCAACCACAGAGAAGGAAGGGAGCCAGTAACAAGGCATGGGGTAACTCACCAGTGGTGATGCCTGTTCATTTGGACAGGAAACGCCCACTGAACAGTAAATCCATAGAGTAATATCTAGAGTTTCCCTACCCAGCCCGCCTCTGTGCAGCCTCCCCCTCACATCTAACCAGCCAGCGCACCCATAACATGGTGCTGCCAAGCAGGAGCCCCCGCCATTCCAGGGTCAGGTAGGAGTGCTCCCCTCTCAGCAAAAGTTAAGAGCATTCACTGCACTCACCGCACCCGCATCATGCCTGCTGGAGGCCCACCAACTGACAGCACCCCCTCACTGCCCCATCCCCCACCCTCTTGAGGCAGGCAGCTTCAGAGCCCAACCCCTCTTTGAATAACCTACTCTGGCTTATTCTCTTATACAGAGTGGAACAGGCCACACATTTTTCCTGGAATTGTCCTTGACAAGATAACCACATAATGGCCATAGCTGGCCTGTATTTGTTTTAGCAGGTTTTCAATGCCATCTTGGCATTTTAAGTGACTTATCAGCTCATTAAGTGCAAAATATATATAAGCACCCTGCCTCTGGGTGAAGGCTTAACATGCCAATGAAGGAAAATCTACCTCTTCCTTCCCCCAGGGAATAGAACACTTGTCTAAAGAAAATGCGTAGTCATCCCCAAGCTCTGGGTGCCTGCACGGAGAACATTCATGATAAATTTACATTTCCTTGTCTGCTCTCTGTAAAAGCTTGCCTCCCCAAGCTGTCTGTGAGCAGTCTTGAAGGCAACAGCCCTGACTGTTCCTTTTCTTGCTCAAAGAAATAAAGGCACCCTTCTAATCTCCCACCTCAGACTCTTGTTTATTGGCTGTGATGAGTCACAAGGAGCAAAATCTGGGGTTTCCACTTGGCAACATTTCTGGTAAGCCATACAGGGGTCATCACTTGGTTCCTGAAAGGGGCCGTGCTGGGGACCCCTCCTGACGTCTAGTACCACCCAGGGAATTCTCCAGGAGACCGTGGGGCAGCCCTAAAGTTTGACCTGCCTCAGACCCAATGGTGACTCCTTGGAGACACAACACGTGCCTGGGTTATTTGGTAAGTAACAGAGTAATTCCTAGGTAAGGCCTTAGAACAGTCCCAAGTAGCAGGAGGAATTGACCATTGAGGGTGTTAAAGGCCCTAGGTATCTGTTATTAAGTAGGTGCACCAAATTAGGTAGTGTGAGTGTGTAAGGTGTGTGTGTGTCCAGAAAATGGGAAACGTTCAAGGGATCCCAGAATGCAGCCAGCTAGGATGCTTCTTTAAGAACTGGGAATATTTGAGGTCAGACCCTATGAAAAAGAAAAAGATGATTTTCTTTCATAACACTACATGGCCCCAATATGAATTGGCAAATGGGTAAAAATGGCTAGCCATTGGGTCTCTAAATTATAATACCATCCTCCAACTTGATCTTTTCTGTACTCGTGAGGGTAAATGGGATGAAAAGTGTTATGTGGAAGCTTTCAAGACTCTGTACCAGAACAAAGAGTTACAGAAGAGATGTAAAATCTTAGTTCAGAAAGAGACTGACAAATCATGACTTCAGGTCCTCCCTCCTGATCTTCCAGCTCCTGCCTCTTCAGTACCCACACGACCCTCTCCCATTTAGGCACCTGCATAGCCCCCCCCCCATGCCCTGCCTCTTCCAATGGAGCCACCAAGCTAGTGACAGCCCCCACTGTTAAACCCCCTCAACATTTGTATTCACCCCTCCTAGGTGTTTTTGTCCTACCAGTGGGCTTGCCACCCCACACGCAGAGCAGAACAACTTTTAGGCGCCCTGATTTGGCTGTTAGGGAAACTGAAAATACCTTGGGGGAGAACGGTTCTTGAGACAGCCCTAGTATCTTAGGACCATGTTCATGCCAACCACCAAGAAGCATGCACCCTCTTCATCAGGTCCCAGTAGGAGACACAGGTATGGTCTGGGTTCACTGGTCCTTCTCAACCTGTGATCTGCACAACTAGAAAAATCATTGTCCCAGTTTTGGGAGGACCCTAAGAGAATGCAAGATCTTTTTACTTCCATTTTTCACACCCACAACCCCAACTGGGCAGACTGTCAGGCACTATTAGATGTGGTCCTAACTCCAGAAAAGCATCACATGGTGATTGAAAGGGTTAAGGCAGAGGCTGACAGACTCCATAAGCTGCAAGCAGCAAATTTGTCAGGGGAAGAGGTGTTCCCAACAGGGGACCCTGGCACACAGAACACAGCCAAGGGATGCACCTGACTTACTTATCATCAGGTGTGTCTCTTAGAAGGGTTGAAGAAGGGAGTGCCAAAGCAGAAGAATCTTACTAAGGTGTATGGGGTTAAGCAAGAGTCTAATGAAGACCCATCAAAGTTTCTGGAGAGAATTTATGAAGCTTTCAGACAGTTCACAGACACCAACCCCAAAAGCCCCAAGAATGCCCAAATGACTAATGTGATATTTATCGGGCAAATCACGCTGGTTATTCGAAAGAAACTTCAAAAAGTTGAAGGGGATGTAGAATTAGGTAACTCTCGACTAGTTGAAATAGCTTACCAAGTATATTCCAACTGAGATCCAGAAAAAGAAAAGAGGAAAATTTCAGAACAGAAAAGGCAGGCAGCATTCCTGGCAGCTGCCTTGAGTGGAGGAGACCCGACACCTAATAACCCAAGAAGAAGAAGGATGTTTGGGCAGAGAGGAACCTCCAAGGCCCAGTCCCCATTAGATTATGATCAGTGTGCATGGTGCAAGGAGAACAGACACTAGAAAAGGGAAGGTCCCAAGATTCAAGGCAGAAACAATAAGGGGCCTGAAGTGACCTAATATCCTGTAATGCCAGCAAGGGAAGACTCAGATTGAGGGGTACAAAAGGCAAGTCCTCCACCCAAGCCTCTGGTTATAATGAAGGTGGAGGGAGAACATGCAAAGTTTTTGGCAGATACTGGGGTGACCCACTCAGTTCTGACCTAAAAGAAAGTTACCTGATGAGGCAGATGGTATCTGTTGTGGGAGCATCAGGAAAAGAAGAGCACCTTCCCTTCCTACAACCTCTAACTTGCTCTATACAAGAAAATCTTTAACACATTCCTTCCTTTGCATGCCTATTGCCCCATTCTCCTGCTATGATACTTACTGTGCAAACTACAAGCACAGATCTATTTTAACAACGGAAACATGCAAATGTAAGTTCCTATGGGAAACAAGGGCAGTTACAAATGGCTGACACTATCTGTCCACCAACTAAGTACGGGAAAAAAGAACACTACCGAGGGTTAGATCCAGATATCAAAGATGCAGTAGCGTCATGGGTGTGGGCCAACAAAATACTGGGGAGAGCAAAAAAGTCCCTCCCGTTGACATTGAATTGTTACCTGGTATAGTTCCTCCAATGCTTAAGTAGTATCCCATGCAAGCTGAAGCTTGACAGGCATTGGGCAAAATCATCACTAGATACCTGAAACATGGACTACTCAGACCGCTTCAGTCACAGTTCAACATTCCCATCCTGTTAGTAAAGAAGGAAAATGGAGAATGTCTTAGTCACCGAGTGCTGCTATAACAGAAATACCACAAATGGACGACTTTAATAAAGATAAATTTATTTCTTCACAGTAAAGTAGGCTAAGAGTCCAAATTCAGGGTATCAGCTCCAGGAGAAGGCTTTCTCTCTGTCAGCCTTCTCATCAATGCTCCCCTGGACTAGGAGCTACTCTACACAGGGACCCCGGGTCCAAATGACACGCTTTGCTCCTAGCATTGCTTTATTGGTGGTATGAGATCCCCATGTCTCTCTGCTCACTTCTGTCTTTTATATCTCAAGAGATTGCCTCAGGACACAATTCAATCTTGTAGACTGAGTCCAGCCTTACTAACACAACTGCCACCCATCCTCCCTCATTAACATCATAGAGGCAGGGTTTACAACATATAGGAAAATCACAGGATGCCAGGAATCATGGCCCAGCCAAACTGATACACACATTTTTTGGGGGACATAATTCAATCCGTGACAGAGAATACCAGTTCATTCAGGATCTGCAAGCCATAAACCAGATAATAGTCACAGTCCACCCTGTAGTTCCCAACCCATATACCTTGCTGTTGACCTTGTCACCCACATTTTCCAGGTTCACTGTGCTAGACCTTAAGGATGCCTTCTTTTGCATCCAAGTGGAGGAGAAAAAGGATAAAAGTCAGGAAATCTTCGCCTTCGAGTGGGAGGACACAGGAACAGGACAGAAACAGTAGTTGTGCTGGCAAGTCCTCCCCCAGGGCTTTAAAAACAGTCCTACTCTTTTTGGATCATCTTTGGCTCAAGAACTAAGATAACTGACCCTGACCAATGGTGTCCTCCTCTAATACATGGAAGACCTACTCATCACCAGTTGCAGTGAGTACAACTCAGTCCAGAACACCATAGAATTTTTGAACTTCCTGGGAAATGCAGGGTATCGGGTCTCAGAAGAAAAATCTCAGGTCAACCAAAAGGAAATGATTTACCTGGGTTTTAAAATCAGACAGGGAGAGCGGGAACTCCTTCCCACCCAAAAATATGCTATCTGCAAATTGGCTGCCACCACCAACCAGAGACAGCTCCAAAGTTTTTGGAAATGGCAGATCTTTGTTGTATCTGGATCCCAAATTTTGGAATTATTGCCAAACCTTTATACCAAGACTTAGACAGAAAAGATACTGATCCCCTTAGAATGGACCACGACATAGCAACAGTCTTTTGATACCATTAGAACAAAGTTGATAGAAGCCCTGGCCTGAGGACTCCCTGATACGGGGAAACCTTTTGACCAGTTTGTACGAGTCCACCAGATTGGCGGTGGGGGTACTTACACAGACTCTCTGGACTCGGAAGGGTCTGGTAGCATACTTCTCAAAGTAGTTAGATCTGATCATCAGAGGATGACCAGTGTGTCTTCAGGCAGTAGTGGCCACAGTGCTAATCATCAAGGAATCTGAGAAACTCACCCTTGGATAACCTCTCCGGGTGACCCCCCCCCCCACTCGGTTCTGACTATCTTAGAGCACAGAGGGTCACATTGGATATTCCCGGGGCAAATGACCCAGTACCAAGCAGAGCTGTTAGATGACCCAGTCATCACTCTACAAGAAACTGCTGGTTTGAACCTGGCCACCCTACTGCCTACCTTGCCAAAGAAAGAAAAGGAACATGATTGTCTAAAGACCATTGACCTGGTGTATGCCAGTCGGCCTGACCTCATTGACCAACCATTCCAAAACCCAGACCTTGAACTGTTCACCGATGGAAGCAGTTACATGGAACAAGGAGAAAGGAAAGCTGGATATGTGGTCACTTTGGAGGAGGTTCTAGAGGTTAATGTGCTTCCCTCGATATCTCCACTCAGAAGGCCAAGGTCCTTGTCATGCTGCAGGTCCTTAAAATTGACAAAGGTAAGCGAGCTACTATTTGTACTGATTCCAAGTACATATTTGGGGTATTGCATGCACACGGGGCAGTCTTGAAGGAAAGAGAACTCCTAACAGCAGGAGGTAGACATTAAATATTCTCAACGGATCTTACAACAGTTACAAGCCCTTCTCCTACCCACCCAAGTAGTGTTAGTACACTGCGGAGGGCATCAGAAAAGGGACATCATTGTGGCCAGGGGTAATTACAAAGCAGATGCAGCAGCAAAGAAAGCTGCAATCCAACAGAAACCTATTGTAGTAGCCCCGCTAATTCCTTATTTAGAGTTCCTGCCACCTGACCTCCACTTGGACTATTCCCAACAAGATAAAGACATTGCCAAGACCTGAGGGGCCACTCTAAATAAGGACAGATGGCTGTACACCCTCCATGGAAAGATTTTCATTCCATCAAAACTCGTTCATCCTATCCTACAGAGAGGCCACCAGCCCACACTTTATGAAGGCGATGGACTATATGATTCGGTTAAGAGACATTTAATTGGACCAAAGGTCCATGTCGCTATTTCAACAGTGGTAAAGGCTTGCCCCACCTGCCCGAAAAGTAATCTCAAGTACACTGCTGAAGCACCCCCAGGGGTCCAGCAAACTGGGGCAATGCCTGGAGATGACTGGCAGGTGGATTTCCCTGAGATGGCCAGAGATCCTGGGAATTACAAATATATGCTAGTCTTTCACAATACCTTCATTAACTGGGTTAAAGCGTTTCCTTGAAGGACTGAAAAGGACACTGAGGTTGTGAAGCACCTCCTGAATGAAATCATCCCTCTGTTCGGGCTTCCCGTCTCGATTGACTGAGACAATGGGTCTCATTTTGTGGTCTTTGTGGTGCAATCGGTGGCAACTGCCCCAGACATTAATTAGAACTTCCACATACCCTGGAGACTCCAGTTCACTGGTAAAGTAGAGTGGACTAACCAGACCCTGAAGAGACACCTAGCAAAGCGGTGCCAAGAGATTAAGTTGGTATGGACAAAGGCACTGCCTATGGCCTTATTGAGAGTTCATTCCACCCCTAGAGGCAAACTAAAACTTAGCCCATTTGAGCTATTATATGGACACACTTTATTACAGAACTCCAATATGACCAACATAGCTTGTCTTAATAATGACCAACCTTCCTCCCTCCACGAGGTTGGAGATGTTCAAGTTACTAAATACTTGCAATCTCTTTGAGTGACTCTGTCTTCTCTCTACAGGTATGCACACCTGAGGATCCCATCTGAGCCTGAAGTATCTGGGCACCCATTCCAGCCTGGTGATTGGGTCTTCCTAAGAGCCTGGAAGTTGGAGATTCTCCAGCAGAAGAGGACCGATCCTTTTGAGGTGTTAGTAGCAACTCTTCATGCCATCAAACTCAATGGTCTCAAAGCTTAGATCCACCGCACTCGAGTAAAGAAAACTGTTCCACCAGACACCGAGGGACAAACTCATCAGAACTGTGAGAACTGGGCTTGTGAACCTATTAAAGAACTTAATTACTTGTTTGCAAAACACCTTCCCGCATAGATCCAATCCCAAACTAATTCTTAGTCTTGTTCGTTGTGTTATATACACTGTTTGCATTTTTGCTTCTTTATGCTGTGTTTAAACAAGTTGGACTAATAAGAGGCTGAGAACCCTCTAGCCACCATAAGAATGGTAATGATTGTCGCTATCCTTCTCCAGGAGATTCTCGTAGCCCAAGCTAAGTGGAAAGACAACAGATTCACCCAACCTTCCAGCTCCATTTCCTGGGGAGATAATAAGCAATTGTTGGGTCTGCCATCCATTCCCCACCTCCTCTGCTGATTCAAAAGTTCCCTGAGAAGCCCTGTCCCCTTATAGGATGCACCAAACTAAGTTCACAATTGCCCAATAGTTTAGAACAGGCATTGGTCGCGAGTGACTAATGACCAAAGAAAAGAAGAAAATGAGGCAGGCAACCTCAGAGCCCAACCCTTCTTTGAATAACTTGCTCTAGCTTATCCTCTTATACAGAGTAGAACATGCCACATATTCTTCCTAGAATTGTCCTTGACAAGACAACCACAGAATGGTCTTAACTGACCTCAACTGATTTTAGCAGGTTTTCAACACTATCTTAGCACTTTAAGAGACCTATCAGCTCATTAAGTTCAAAATACATATAAGCCTCTGGATGGAGACTTAACATGCTAATGAAGGAAAATCGACCTATTCCTCCATCCCAGGGAAGGGAACGCTTGTCTGAAGAAAATGCAGAATCATCCACAAGCTCTGGGCATCTGTGAATATTTGATCCTGAATATTCATGATAAATTTACATTTCATTTTCTACTGTCTGTAAAAGCCCACTTCCCTAAGCTGCCAGCAAGCAATCTTGGAGGCAACAGACCTGACTGTTGCTTTCCTTGCACAACAAATAAAGGTACCTTTCTAATCTCCCACCTTGGCCTCTTGTTTATTGGCTGTGATGATTCATGCCAAACAAAACCTGGAGTTTCCACCTAGCAACACTCTCACCTTTTCCTGCGCTCGCAGACCAGTGGTACCCCTCTCTTCTCCCTTTCACCCTTTGCCAAGGAACTGCAGACAGAAATATGACTGCAACACCATAAGCCCACAAACCAGCAGTGGCTCCTCACCCATGCTACATATCCACAGACCAACAGCAACCCCCACCACACCCTACAGATCAGTGGTATACCCGCCAAACCTCACTGCTGCAGAACTGCAGCAACCCCTACCCCATGACACATGTTTATGGACCAGGGGGTACCCTCTGAGCTGTGTGCCCATGGACAGGCAGTGCATCGTCATGCCAGGGGCCTGTGGACAGGTGGTGCACCCACCGAGCCTCATGAGCATGGACCAGCAGCAAACCTGCCCCTGCATCACACACCTACAGACCAACGGCACTCTTTCCTCCATGCAGTGCACCTATGGACTGAAGGCCTACTCACCAAACTGCACACCAGCAGACTGACAGCACCATCTCCACCCCCCTGCCCTGCCTCCACGCCACCTGGTGACCAGCAGAAGCACCCACCGCGCCTACTGCCAAGCAACCAGTGGGAGCACTCCCCACAACTGTACCCAGTGAAGACACCACCCCTGCCCTGTGGCTTGCCCCACCCTCTGTCCCACCAGGCAATCAGCAGGAGTACCCACCATACTCACCTCTGGGCAACCAAAATAAGTGCTCCCTACACCCCCACCCTGTGACTGGCAGATATGTCATCACACAGGGATAGACAGGCTGCTCACTACCCATCCCCCCTCCCCCTGGCCAGAGACTAGCAGGCATGATTCCCCCACTGCCACACTGAGACACTTTGATCTCCCCTCACTTACTGAAATGTTAATTCAAGCCTGCATGGAGGGTCTTCCTCATCCATTTGGGTAGCACCACCTCCTTGTGGCTATGAAGATGATCTGCTCTGCTCTCCAGCAGACACACTAACTGTTAACACCAACAAGGGAAGAACACACTCCCACAAAACCTGTGGAGGGACCCTGATCAGCCAAAAGTTGCTATTTCACGTCAGAGAAGAGACTTGTTCTCATACTTCCACTCAGTTCTGTAAGGGAAGACATATGCACAAATAAATAAATAAAATAACACCTTAATGCCTCAGAGACAGCAAGCAATAACAAACCATATGAAGAAACGGTAAGATGGCTCAAACAAGTGAGCAAAATAAAGGGTCAGAAAACATTCCAGAGGAAGAACTGATAATAGAAATTTAAAAGACTAATACTTAGGCTCCTCAAAGAGATAAAGGAAAACGCAGAGGAAAAAAACTAGAATTCAGGAAAACACTACAAGAACAAAATGATGCTCAGTAAAAAAATAGAAACCATAGTAGAACCAAATCAATGGAAGAAAGAATCCAGGAAATAGAGGACAAATACCTTGATACTGGTTGGTTGAGGATCAGAAAAAAATACTGAAGAAAAATGAAGAAAGTCTAAGGGTTATGTGGGACACCAACAAGAGGAATAATTTACACATAATAGGAACTTCAGAAGAGAAGGAGACAGGAGAGTACAGAGAGAATTTTTGAAGTTATATTGGCAAAAAATTTCCCAAATATCTTGAAAGATGAGAAGGTTTTCATCCAAGAAACTCAGAAAAACACTACAGTATAGACCCCAAAAGAAATTCACCAAGATATATCATAATCAAACTGGCCAAAATCATAGACAAAGAAAGAATTTTGAGAGCAAATCATGAAAAGTGAAATATCACCTACCAAGGGGCATCAATAAGATTCCTCATCAGAAACAATGCAGGCAAGAAGGCAATGGGAGGATATACAAAGCCCTGAAAGAAAAGAATTGTCAAGCAAGAATCATACAGCCAGAAAATTTGTCTTTTAAAAATGAAGACAAACTTAAGACATTTCCAGACAAACAGAAATTAAGGGAATTTGTAACCACCACACCTACCCTACAAGAAATATTAAAGGGAATCCTTTAGACAGAGATCCAACAACACCAGACAACAATCTGAGAAAGACACACAACAGCATCATCCAGATACCAACCCAGGTAGAGACTTCACAAAAGTAAAATAAAGCTGCAAAATTGATTACAAGGAACCAGAGATACTAAGATGTAAATGACAACAACTTCAGAACAAAAAAGGGAATGAATGGTGTGGTTATAGAACTTCCATATGGAGAGGGAGTTAATGCAATTTCAAGTATAACAGACTGTTTTAAATACAGGAGGATAAAAGTAAACTTCAGGGTAACCACAAAAATATTACTAAATCTATTCACAAAAAATAAAGAAGAAAATAAAAAATACTCGGTAAACACACAAAAAAATAACAGATGATAAGAAAAAGAAAATACATATGCAAAAAAAAACTCAGCACAGAAAATTAAGAAAAAGAAACAATTAGCAACACAAAATATATACATAACAAAATGTCAGCAATGAACTCATACCTATCCATGATCACACTGAATGTAAATGGATTAAATGCATCAGTCAAGAGGCAGAAAGTGGCAGAATGGATTTTTAAAAAATAATTCACTAATACGTTGCTTACAAGAGACACTCCTTAGACACAGAGACATAAATAGGTTAAAAAGCAAGGGATGGAGAGTTCCGGCAAAATGGCGCTCTAGGCAGAAGCACCACTCTGTCCCTCCACAGCAAAGATCCGAAAAACTAAGCCAAACATAGAATACAACAATTCTGAAACCCTAAAATATCAAATGAAGAGATAAAGAACTCAGCCAAGCACCAAATGGAGTGAGAATACTGACAGAGAATGAAGAGCGAGGAGAGATTCATGCAGAGGT
>NW_004444013.1:473216-504208 GCF_000243295.1 Trichechus manatus latirostris
GAGCGTAGTCAACGTCACTGAACTGTGTATGTAGAAATTTTTGAAACGGTGTATCTTTGGCTATGTATATTTTCACCAAAAAAAAAAAAAGTTTGAGAATTTAGAGGGTTAATATGTTGTGGGGTTGTTAACCAACGTCATAAAACAACATGTGTACTACTGTTTCATGAGAAACTATTTGTTCTGTAAGCTTTCACCTGAAGTACGATAAAAAAAAGTAAAATAAAATAAAGAGTAAAAAAAAAAAAAATCAAGGGATGGAAAAAATATATACCAAACAAACAGTAACCAAAAGAGAGCAGGAGTGGCAATATTAATTTCTGACAAAATAAACTTTAAGTCAAAACCCATTATATGAGACAAAGAAGGACATTAAATGGTCAGTTCAACAAGAAGACATAGCAATAATAAATATTTATGCACCCAATTCCAGAAGGCCAAAATTTATAAAACAAACCTTAACAGAAATGAAGAGAAAAATAGACAGTACTAGAGTAATTGTAGGAGACTTCACACTACTTTCAATGATGGACAGAACAACTAGAAAGCAAACCAAAAGAAAACACAGAAGATCTAAACAACACTATTAATCAACTTGACCTTACAGACATAGATAGAACACCACCAACAGCAGCACAATGCACTTGGAACGTTCTCCAGAATAGACCATATTTTAGGCCACAAAGAAAGCCTCAATAAATTTAAAAAGATCAAAATTATACAAAGCATCGTCTCTGACCATAACAATTTAAAACTAGAAATCAATAACAGGAAAATACACTAAATACATGTTGTTGTTGTTAGGTGCCATCTAGTTGGTTCTGACTCATAGCAACTGTCATGGATTGAATTGTGTCCCCCCAGAGTGTGTGCATCAATTTGGCTGGGCCATGATTCCCAGTATTCCATGATTGTCCACCATTTTGTCATCTGATGTGATTTTCCTAGTGTTGTAAATCCTGCCTCTATGATGTTAATGAAGGGAAATGGAAGGCAGTAGTGTCAATGAAGTAGGACTCAATCTATGGGATTGGATTGTGTCTTGAACCAGTTTCTTTTAGGATATAAAACAGAGAAGAGAGCAGAGAGACAAGGAGACCTCATACCACCAGGAAAGCCGTGTCAGGAGCAGAGCACATCCTTTGAACCCTGGGTTCCTGCTCTGAGAAACTCCTACTCCAAGGGAAGATTGATGAGAAGGACCTTCCTCCAGAGCCGACAGAGAGAGAAAGCCTTCCCCTGGAGCTGACGCCCTGAATTGAGACTTCTAGCTTACTCTACTGTGAGGAAATAAATCTATTTTTGTTAAAGCCATCCACTAGTGATGTTTCTATTATAGCAGCGCTAGATAACTAAAACAGCAACCGTATGTAACAATGAAACAGTGCCCCATCCTGCCCCATCCTCACAATTATTGCTACGTTGGAGCCCATTGTTGCAGCCACTGTGTCAATTCATCTCATTGAGGGTCTTGCTCTATTTCACTGACCGTCTACTTTACCAAGCAGGGAAATACAAAAATACATGGAAACTAAACACATTACTAAAAATTATTGGGTCATAGAAAAAATCAAAAGTAAAATTTAAAAAATTCTTAGAATCCAATAAGAACAAAAACACAACATACCAAAATCTTTGGGACACACCAAAACCAGTGCTCAGAGAAAAATTTATAGCAATAAATGCATATATTAAAAAAGAAGAAAGATACAAAATAAACAACTTAACCCAACAACTCAAAAAAATAGAAAAGGAAGAGCAAAAGAAGACCAAAACTACCAGAAGAAAGGAAATAACAAAGATCTAGCAGAAATAAATGAAATAGAAAACAGAAAAACAATAGAATCAACAAGACTAGAAGTTGGTTATTTGAGAGGATCAATAAAATTGACAAACCACTGGCCAAGTTTACAAAGGAAAAAAAAATTAGAAGCAAATAACCACAATAACAAATGAAACTGGAGACATTACAATAGATCTAACTGAGAAAAAGAAGATTATAAAGGAATACTATGAAAAATTGTACTCCAACAAATTTGAAAACCTAGAAGAAACGGACAAATTTCTGGAAACACACTACCTACCTAAACTAATTCAAATGCCGAAACAAAAACCCCAACCCATTGCCATCAAGTAGATTCTGACTCTTAGCGACTCTACGGTACAGAGTAGAACTGCCCCATAAGGCTTCCAAGGCTGTAAATCTTTATGGAAGCACATCTTTCTCTCATGGAGTGGCTGGTAGGTTCAAACCACTGACCTTTTGATTAGCAGCCAAGTGCTTAACCACTGCACTGCCAGGGGTAGAAAATCTAACCAGATCAATACAAAAGAAGATATTGAAAATATCATTTAAAAAAAAATTCCAACCAAAAAAAGTGCCTGACCCAGAAGGCTTCACTGGGAAATTTTACCAAACATTCAGAGAAGAGTTGACACCAACTGCACTCAAACTTTACTAAAACATAGAAGAGAAAGAAATACTTCTGAACTCATTCTATGAAGCTAGCATCACCCTGTTCCAAAGCCATCTAACAACATCAAAAAAGGAAAATTACAGACCACTGTCTCTCAGGAATATATACACAAAAATTCTCAACAAAATTCTAGCTAACATAAACAAACTATAGTACACACACAATGGAGTATTACACACGATAAAGAAAAATGATGAATCTGCGAAATGTCTCACAACATGGATGAATCTGGGGGGCATTTTGCTGAGTGAAATAAGTCAATCACAAAAGGACAAATATTTATGAGACCACTACTGTAAAAACTCATGAAAAGGTTTACACACAAAAAGGAAAATCTTTGATGGTTATGAGGGATGGGAGGTATGGGAGGGGTGGGGGGAACTAAATAGTCAATAGATAAGTGGTAACTTTGGTGAAGGGTAAGACAGCACACAATACTGGGGAAGCCAGCACTACTTGTACAAGGAAAGGTCATGGAAGCTCCATAGACACTTCCAAACTCCCTGAAGGACCAAATTGCTGGGCTGAGAGCCTTGGGGACCACGGTCTTGGGGAACATCTAGCTCAATTGGCATAACATTGTTTATAAAGAAAATGTTTTACATTCTATCTTGGTGAGTAGCGTCTGGGGTCTTAAAAGCCTGTGAGCAGCCATCTAAGATACTCCACTGGTCTCACCCTTTGGGAGCAAGGTAGAATGAAGAAAACAAGATATAAGGGAAAGATTAGTCCAAAGGACTAATGTACCACAACTACCATGACCTCCACCAGACTGAGTCCAGTAAAACTAGATGGTACCTGGCTACCACTGACTGCTCTGACAGGGACCACAACGGTGGGTCCTGGACGGAGCTGGAGAAAAAAAGTAAAACAAAATTCTAACTCACAAAATAAGATCAGACTTACTGGCCTGACAGAGACGGGAGAAATCCTGAGAATATGGCCCCCGGACACCCGTTTAGCTCAGTAACGAAGTCGCTCCCGAGGTTCAGTCTTCAGCCGAAGATTAGATAGGCCCATAAAACAAAATGAGACTAATGGGACACAACTGTCCAGGGACAAGGACTAGAAGGCAGGAGGGAACAGGAAAGCTGGTAATAGGGAACCCAAAGTCCAGAAGAGAGAGTGTTGACATGTTGTGGGGTTGTTAACCAACGTCATAAAACAATATCTGTACTAACTGTTTAATGAGAAACTATTTGTTCTGTAAATCTTCATCTAAAGTACATTTAAAAAAATTTTTTTTTTAATTCTAGCTAACAGAATCCGACAGCATATCAAAAAAAAAAAAGTACATCATGACCAGGTGGGATTCAAACCAGGTATACAAAGGTGGTACAACATTAGAAAATCAATCATTTTAATTCACCACATAAATAAAACAAAGGAAAAGAACCACGTTGGTGATCTCAATTCATGCAGAAAAGCATTTAATAAAATCCAACACCCTTTCGTAAATAAAAACTCTCAGCAAAATAGGAATAGAAGGGAAATTCCTCAACATAATTAAAATTCTTTCAAGATCCTATTACCTTCTCCTTTAAAATTTTTTGATACTATGTGTTTTCAGTAGTAGAATGCATGTTTACTAATTGAGTGTACTCAAATTTTTGTTGGTAATATGGATTTTGAGAGATACCGTATGGGCATAAGTTTTCCCACAAAACATTGGCCATAGTCTGGTGTGTGTTTAGTGGTCTCCATCTGTCTGAAGGATCTTTGGAGGGTGGTACCTTCCATTTTGTTACACTGAACACCTCTGATTTTCCAAATATGACACACACACACAAAAACAAACCCGCCAGTGTTCCCTATTACACAGGAAGCCATAAGTGTGCTTACAAGGTTTGTCTAGCTGTACAAAAGCCAAAAGAGACAAAAATTTGACTCAATCACTCTTCCTGGATGCCTTACCTCATGCCAGCCTACTACCTTAGTGAATTTAGCTAAAGGACATTTTTCACCATTATACAAGCCCCCACTGGAGGGTAGCAAATTTTAGTGGGAAAAGTAGCCTCCCAAGAAACCTGAGAACCCAAAGCTTCTGTCCCAATATTTAACAAAAGGTTAAGGGTGTATATGCCAAACCAACAGTCAACATTATTCTTAATGGAAAGACTGAGAGCCTTCCCCTTGAGAATAAGAATGAGACAAGGATGACCACTATCATCACTCTTATTCAATATTGCACTGGGAGTCTTAGCCAGAGCAATAAGGCAAGAAAGGGAAATAAAAGGTATCCAAATAGAAAAGGAAGAAGTAGAACTATCCCTATCCACACATGACATGACCCTATATATAGAAAATCACAGAGATTACACAAGCAAGCTACTGAAACTAATAGAAAGATTCAGCAAAGTGACAGGGTACAAGATCCACACACAAAAATCAGTTGAGTTCCTCTACACTAACAAGGAGAACGCTGAAAAGGAAATCAAGAAAACAATACCATTTACAATAACCCCCCAAAAGATAAAATACTCAGGAATAAACCTAACCAGGAATGTAGAATATTGAATATACCATGGACTGCCAAAAGAATGAACAAATCTATCTTGGAATAAGTACAGCCAGAATGCTCCTTAGAAGCAAGAATGGTGAGACTTCTTCTCACATACTTTAGACATGTTATCAGGAGAGACCAGTCCCTAGAGAAGGACATCACGCTTGGTAAAGCAGAGAGTCAGTGAAAAAGAGGAAGACCCTCAACGAGATGGATTGACACAGTGGCTGCAACAACGACTCAAGCATAACTATTGTGAAGATGGCACAGGACCAGGCAGTGTTTTGTTCTGTTGTACATAGGGTCGATATGAGTCGGAACCAACTTGACAGCATCTAACAACAACAACAACAGGGATGTAAAAGACTTGTACAAGGAAAATTATATAAAAAACTACTGCAAGAAACTAACAGAGATCTACATAAATGGAAAAACATTCCATGCTCATGGATAGGAAGACTCAACATTGTGAAAATGTCAACACTACCCAAACAATCTATAGGTATAATGCAATCCACATCCAAATCTCAACAACATTCTTTAATGAAATGGAAAAAATAATCACCAACTTTATATGGAAAGGAAAGAGGCCCCAAATAGCCAAAGCAATATTGAAGAAGAACAAAGTAGAAGGCCTCCACTTCTCGATCTCAAAACTTACCATACAGACACAGTAATCAAAACAGCCTGGCACTGGTTAAATAACAAACACATAGACCAATGGACTACAACTGAGAACTCTTTTGACAAAAGTTTAAAGTCTATTCAATGAGGAAGAAACAGTCTTTTTAACAAATGATGCTTGCAAAACTGGATATCCATTTGCAGAAAAATGAAACAAGATTCGTACCTCACACCATACACAAAAACTAACTAAAAAAAAAAAAAGATCTGAATGTTAAAGCTAAAACTATATAAAATTCCTGAAAGATACCATAGGGACAAAACTTGGGCGCCTAATTTTTGGCATAAACAGTTTATCAAACACAACTACAAATGCACAAACAATAGAAGACAAACTAGATAACTGGGACCTCCTAAAAATTAAATATCTATGCTCATCAAAAGACTTTACCACAAGACTAAAAAGAACCTACAGACTGAGAAAAAATCTTTAGCAATGACATATCTGATAAGGGTCTAATCTCTGAAATATATAGAAAACGTCAACAACTCAACAGCAAAAAGACAATCCAATCAAAAAATGGACAAAGGACATGAACAGACACCTCACCAAAGAGGACATTCAGGCAGCTAACAAACACATGAAAAGATGCTCATGATCATTAGCCATCAGAGAGATGCAAATCAAAACTACAATGAGAAAATGGCGGCTAAGTCAGATACATCACACCATCCCTCTACAGCAAAGACCTGAGAAACCAAGTGAGACAGATACGGAGGGCAATTCTGGAACCCTGAACATCAAATGAAAGGTTAAAGAACTAGCTCAAACACTGATTGGAAGAAGAAATTGACTGAAAACAACGAACGAGCAAAGACAGAAAGGAGGGTCCTGCCAGCCAGTCTGGCACAGCGTGGCCATCTTAAGACAAAAACAGCAGCAATCACTGGTAAGGAGCACAAACAGAAACTTCATGGAATTCCCACCAGGATGCAGAGAAACTGTATAGACATACCTGGAGTGAAATAAGCTTCCGATTCCTGGCTTCAGTCAATGGGAAGAGCCCAGGCACACTCGCTCAGTGACCAGAGGAGCACGCTCCTCCTCCCTGCACCATCTTGGTGATTAACAGCACAACCTCCCCTTCCTTGCAGCCTTGACCACTGGGGACCAAGGTATGAGCCCCCCTTTCCCCTCATCCAGCCTCAATCACCGTGCCCTCCACACCTGTATTTTGACAACCCTGCCAAGTAGCCACAGGCTGCTCTGGAGCAGCATCAACTGCCCACCCCAACCGTCCTGCCTGCCAACCCAGACGAGTTTCCTCGCCCTGCTCCTGTCTGGCAAGAGGCAGTGGCACACAACCATGCACACACCTGCCCACCACTTGCCCACCTCCCCCCACTAGGTGAGAAGTGGTAACCATGTGCACATATGCAGGCCCACCCATGGCAGTGGCAGCACAAGCACATGTGCCCAGCTGCTACTCCTTCCCTTCTCCGCTGCCCATCACTCACCCCCCCTCCACCTGGCAAGGGACAGCCACCCACAATTTACACCCTTCACCTGCTGTACAAGAGGCGGCATCCCCTCGACTGTGTGGGCAACTGCCTGAAACCCCCCCATTCAGCAGGAGATGGTGACCATGGAGCTATGAACCAGGCACAATTATCACTTCTGCTACCCCACCCACTTGGCAAGTGCCACTGCCCACTCTTGCAGTGGGATCAACTGGATCAATGAAAGACAGTGGCCAACACCCACCACACCTAGCCTCAGTCACCCCAAAAGACCAGCAAAGACACTCACACACCTAGCCACTACCCCACCCACCCAGAGACAGGTGATGAGCACTCCGTTGGTTCTAGACTAGCAACCAGTGTAGCACAACTATCCTACTTGCCCAGACACATCAAAACAAAACATAACAAAAAATCAGGATCCAAACATGAAAAAATCAGTTGGTTTCCTATACAACAATAAAGAGAACTACAAAAAGGAAATCAGGAAAACAATACCATTTATAGTAGCCCCTAAAAAAAATACTTAGGAACAAATTTAACCAGGGTTGTAAAAGACCTATACAAAGAAAACTACAAAACACCAAAAATACCAAAAGAGACCGACATTAACGGAAAAACACACCATGCTCATGGATCAGTAGACTCAACATTGTGAAAATGTCAATTCTACCCAAAGCAATCTACAAATATAATGCAATCCCAATCCAAATACCAACAGCATTCTTTAACGAGATGGAAAAACTAATCATTAACCTTACATGGAAAGGGAAGGGGCCCCAGATAAGTAAAGCACAAATGAAGAATAAAGTAGAAGGCCCCACACTATCTGACCTCAGAACCTACTATAAAGCTACGGTAGTCAAAACAGCCTGGTACTGATACAACAACAGACACATTGATCAATAGAACAGAATTGAGAACCCAGATATAAAGTCATCTATCTATGGTCACCTGATATTCAACAAAGGACCAAAGTCTGTTAAATGAGGAAAAGAGTCTTTTTAACAAATGATGTTGGCAAAACTGGATGTCCACCTGTAAAAAAATGAAACAGGACCCATACCTCACATCATACACAAAAACTAATTCAAAATGGATCAAAGACCTAAATATAAAACCAAAACCTACAAAGACCATAGAAGAAAAAATAGAGTCAATGCTAGAGGCCCTAATACACACCATAAATAGGATACACACCATAACTAACAACACACAAACACCAGAAAATAACTAGATAACTGGATCTTCTAAAAACCAAACACATGCTCTTCAAAAGACTTTACTAAAAGAGTAGAAAGAGAACCTACAGACTGGGAAAAAAATTAGCTATGATGTATGGACAAATCTAACCTCTAAAATCATAGGAAAATCCAACACCTCTACAACAAAAAGACAAACAATCAGATTAAAAAATGGGCAAAGGATACGGACAGACATTTCACCAAAGAAGACACTCAAGTTGCTAATAGACACATCAGGAAATGCTTGCGATCACTAGCCATTAGAGAAATGCAAATCAAAACTACGATGAGATACTGTCTTAGTCATCTAGTGCTGCTATAACAGAAATATCACAAGTGGATGGTTTTAACGAAGAGAAGTTTATTTCCTCACAGTCAAAGTAGGCTAAAAGTCCAAATTCAGGACGTCAGCTCCAGGGGAAGCCTTTTTCTCTCTGTAAGCCTTCTTCTCTTCGGTGTTCCCCCAGACTAGGAGCTTCTCCGTGCAGGGACCCCGGTCCAAAGGACGTGCTCTTCTCCCAGCACTGCTTTCTTGATGGTATAAGGTCCCCAACTCTCTGCTTGCTTTCCTTTATCTCTTGAGAGATAAAAGGTGGTGCAGGCCACATCCCAGGGAAACTCCCTTTACATTGGATCAGGGATGTGTTACAATGCCACCCGAATCCTCTTTAACATAAAATTACAATCACAAAATGGAGGCCAACCACACAATTCTGGGAATCATGGTCCAGCCAAATTGATACACAAATTTTTGGGGGGACATAATTCAAACCATGACAGATACCATCTCACTCTAACATTACTGGCACAAATAAAAAAGAAAATAACAAATGATGGAGAAGCTGCAGGGAGTTTGGACTTCTTATGCACTACTGGTGGGAATGCAAAATTGTACAACCATTTTGGAAAACAATAGGGCACTTCCTTAAAAAACTAGAAGTTGAAATACCATACAATCCAGCAATCCCACATCTAGGAATATATCCTAGAGAAATAAGAGCCGTCACACAAATAAACATATGCACAGCCATGTTCATTGCAGCATTATTCAACAATAGCAAAAAGTTGAAACAACCTAAGTGTCTAACACAAGACAATATTCATCCAAGAATCACAACAAACCACAAATAGGATAGACCCCAAAAGAAAATCACCAAGAAATATTATAATCAAAGTTTCCAAAACCAAAGACAAAGGAACAATGCTGAGAGCAGCTAGGGAAAAACAAAGTGTTACCTACAAAGGGAAAACAATAATACTAAGCTCGATTTCTCAGCAGAAATCATGAAGGCAAGAAAGCAATGGGATTTGTGGTATTTCTGTTATAGCAGCACTAAGAAACTAAGAAAATATGCTTTGGGGAGATACATATAGATGAAAAAGGTAAGCAATGGAATGCTGAATGCTGGCTTCCAGAGGATGGTTCTCTGGGTTTGGGGCAGATGAGGAGGTGGGAGGATGAGATGGGAGAGGGTGACCATATGGTTAAATAGAGGTCATTTTCAAGTGTATAGCTTTTGTTTGCGGTGGTGGGTTCACAAGTTCTTATTACATTACCAAAAATAAAATAAATATCAAGATGGATGAACTATTAAAAAAAAAAGAAAGTGATGGGATGACATATATAAAACCCTGAAAGAAAAAAATTGCCAACAAAGAATTATATATCCAGCAATATTGTCCCTCAGATATGATTGCAAAATTAGATTTCCAGATAAACAGAAATTAAGGCAATTCATAAAAACCTTACAAACTTTACAAGAAATACTAAAAAGAGTCCTTCAGATGGAGAACCAACACTGTCAGACAACAACCTGAGATTAAGACATATGACAACATCACCTGGAAACAAACCCAGAAAAAGAATTTTCAAAAATAAAGCTACAAGACTGATAATAGGGAACCAGAGGCGTCAATCTGTAAGTGATGACAACTTCAAAACAAAAAAAGGGAATAAACGGTGCAGTTATAGAACTTACATTTGAAGAGGAAGTCAAGACTGTTTTA
Source organism: Trichechus manatus latirostris (assembly GCF_000243295.1). NCBI lineage: Eukaryota > Metazoa > Chordata > Mammalia > Sirenia > Trichechidae > Trichechus > Trichechus manatus. The sequence continues at coordinate 483,593 of NW_004444013.1, forward strand.
AACTTAAGAAGATAAAGGTATATTTCAGGATAACCACAAAGAAAATTAATAAACCTCACCAATATAAAAAAGAAGAAAGTCATAAAGATTCAAAAAACACAAAATCAACAGCAACAAAAGAAATAGAATAAAATCCATAAACAAAAAGAACTCAGCACAGAAAATTATACAGAACAAAGAAATCATCAGCACCACCAAAAAAAAAAAAAAGGACAACAAAATGACAGCAGTAAATTCATACCTATCAATAGTTACACTGAATGTAAAAGGATTAAATAAACTGTTCAAGAGACAGAGGCTGGCAGAATGGATAAGAAAACAGGATCCATCGACATGGAACCTAAAAGAGGCACACCTTAGCCACAAAAATAAAAATAAGCTAAAAATCAAAGAATGGAAAAAACTATATCAAGCAAGCAGCAACCCAAAAGAGCAGGAGTGGCAATATTAATCCCTGATAAAACTGATTTTAAGGCAAAAACCAGCAAAAGAGACAAGGAAGGGCATTATATAATGATTAAACGGTCAATCCAACAAAAAGGTATAAGCATAATAAATATCTATGCACATAGTGAAAGAGCTCTAAAATACATTAAACAAACTTTAACCAAATTAAAAAGAGAAATAGACAACTCCACAATAACAGTAGAAGACTTTAACACACCAGTTTTGATGTATGACAGAACAACTAGAAAGAAACTCAACAAAGATACAGAAGATCTAAACAACACAATCAACCAAACTGATCTCACTGCCACATACAGAACACTCCACCCAACAGCACAGTACACATTCTTTTCCAGCACACATGGATCATTCTCTAGAATAGATCCTATGTTAGGCCACAAAGCAAGCCTCAATAAATTCAAAACCATCAAAATAATACAAAGCATCTTCTTGTATAACCCTGATACCAAAGTCAGGCAAAGATACCATTAAATGCTATAAAATTATAAATCTATAAGAGGAAGAACAATGGGAAAAAAACATGCAAACTGAAAACACATCTTAAAAACCACTGGGTAATAGAAGAAATAGAGCCCTGGTGATGTTGTGGTTAGACATTCTGCTGCTAAAGAAAGGTCAGCAGTTCAAATCCACCAGTAGCTCCTTGGAAACCCTATCGGGCAGCAATGGGTTTCTTAATAGAAGAAATAAAAAATGAAATTAAAAACTTCTTAGACACAAACGAGAATGAAACCACAACATACCAAAACCTTTGGGACACAGCAAAAGCAGTGCTTAGAGGTCAATTTACAGTAATAAATGCACACATCAAAAAGGAAGAAAGAGCCAAAAATCAATACCTTAACCCTACAACTCCAACAATAAAAAAAGAGAAGCAAGAAAAACCCACAGTCACCAGAAGAAAGGAAATAATAAAAATTAGAGCAGAAATAAATGAAATAGAAAAACAATAGAATCAATAAGACTAGGAGTTGATTCTTTGAAAGGATTAATAAAATCAACAAACCACTGGCTAAACTGAGAAAAGAAAAGAAGGAGAAGATATAAAAAACACAAAAAATGAGATGAGTGACATTGCAGAACCAACAGGAATCAAAAAGAATAACAGAATACTATGAAGAACTGTACTCCAGCAAATTTGAAAACCTACAAAAAATGGATAAATTTCTAGAAACACACTACCGACCTAAACTAACAAAAACTGAGGTAGAAAATTTGAACAGGCCCATGACAAAAGAGGTCATTAAAAAATTCCTAACAACAACAAAAGCCCTGGTCCAAATAGAGAATTCTACCAAACATTCAAGAAGAGCTGACACCAATTCTACCCAAACTATTCCAGAACATAAAAAAGGAATGAATACTCCCAAATTCATTCTATGAAGCAAGCATAACCCTGATACCAAAGCCAGGCAAAGACACACGAAAAAAGAAAACTATAGGCCAATATTCCTCATGAATATAGACACCAAAATTCTCAACAAAATCCTAGCCGGTAAAATCCAACAACATAGCAAAAAAATAATACATCATGACCAAGTGGGATTCATTCCAGGTATGCAAGGATGGTTCAACATTAGAAAATCAATCAAAATAACCACCACATAAATGAAACAAAGGAAAAGAGCCACATGATCATATCTATCGAAGTAGAAAAAGCATTTGATAAAATCCAACACACATTCTTAATAAAAATTCTCAGAAAAATAGGAATAGAAGGGAAGTTCCTCAACATAATTAAAGGTTTATATACAAAACAGACAACCAACACTATTCTCAACAGAGAGAGACTGAAAGCCTTCCCCTTGAGAAAGAGAATCAGACAAGGATATCCTTTATCACCACTCTTAAGCAATATTGTACTGGAAGTCCTAGCCAGAGAAGAGTCAAGAAAGGAAAATAAAAGGCATCCAAATTGGTAAGAAAGAAATAAAATTATCGCTATTTCCAGATAACACGATTCTATACATAGAGAATCTCAGATTTTCTACAAGAAAGATACTGGAACTAATAGAAGGATTCAGCAAAGTGATAAGGTAAAGCTCAACATAAAAAATCTATTGGATTCCTCTACTCTAACAAGGAGACCCCGTCTGTCGGTTTCTCATACTGTGGGGGCTTGTGTGTTGATGTGATTCTGGAAGCTATGCCACCAGTAGTCAAATACCAGCAAGGTCACCCATGGTGGACAGGTTTCAGCTAAGCTTCCAGACTGACAGAGTAGGAAGAAGGACCTGGTGGTCTACTTCTGAAAAAAATTAGCCAGCGAAAACCTTATGAATAACAGTGGAACATTGTCTGATATAGTGCTGGAAGATGAGCCCCCTAGGTTGGAAGACACCCAAAGACTACTAGAGAAGAGCTGCCTCCTCAAAGTAGAGTCGACCTTAATGGTGTGGATGGAGTCAAGTTTTGGACACCTTCATTTGCTGAAGTAGCACAACTCAAAATGAGAAGAAACAGCTGGAAACATCCATTAATAATTGGAATGTGGAATGTTACGAAATATGAATCTAGGAAAATTGGAAACCATCAAAAAAGAAATGAAATGAAATGCATAAATATTGATAACCTGGGCATTAGTGAGCTGAAATGGACTAGTATTGGCCATTTTGAATCACTGTATCATATGGTCTACTATGTCAGGAATGATAACTTGAAGAGGATAGGCATTGCATTCATCATCAAAAAGAACATTTCAAGATCTATCCTGAAGTACAACACTGTCAGAGATAGGATAGTATCCATACGCCTACAAGGAAGACCAGTTAACACGACTATTATTCAAATTTACCCATCAACCACTAAGGCCAAAGATGAAGAAATAGAAGATTTTTACCAACTTCTGCAGTCTGAAATTGATCGAACATGCAATCAGGATTCATTGATAATCACTGGTGATTGGAATGCAAAAGTTGGAAATAAAGAAGAAAGGTCAGTAGTTGAAAAGTATGATTTTGGTATTAGAAATGATGCCAGAGATTGCATGAAACAATTTTGCAAGACCAACGACTTGTTCATTGCAAATACCTTTTTTAACAACATAAACAGCGAGTATACACCTGGACCTCACCCAGGAATCAAATCGACGACGTCTGTGGAAAGAGACCACAGAAAAGCTCAATATTATCAGTCAGAACGACTGCGGGACAGACCATCAATTCGCTCATATGCAAGTTCAAGTTGAAGCTAAAGAAAATTAGAACAAGTCCACGAGAGCCAAAGTACGATCTTGAGTATATCCCACCTGAATTTATAGACCATCTTAAGAATAGATTTGACTCATTAAACACTAATGACTGAAGACCAGACAAGTTGTGGAATGACATCAAGGACATCATACATGAAGAAAGCAAGAGGTCACTAAAAAGACAGGAAAGAAAAAAAAGACCAAAATGGATGTCAGAAGAGACTCTGAAACTTGCTCTTGAAAGTAGAGTAGCTAAAGCAAAAGGAAGAAATTACGTAGTAAAAGAGCTGAACAGAAGATTTCAAAGCACGGCTCGAGAAGATTTTATGTATATATACATTTCATTCTAAATATATGTTATAACGAAATGTGCAAAGACCTGGAGTTAGAAAACCAAAAGGGAACAACACACTGTACATTTCTCAAACTGAAAGAAATGAAGAAAAATTCAATCCTTGATTGCAATAGTGAAGGATTCTATGGGCAAAATACGGAACGACGCAGGAAGCATCAAGAGAAGATGGAAGGAACACACAGACGCACTGTACCAAAAAGAACTGGTTGAAGTTCAACCATTTCAGAAGTTCAACCGCTTCAGGAGGTAGCATATGATCAAGAACCGATGGTACTTTAGGAAGAAATCCAAGCTTCACTGAAGAAATTGGTGAAATACAAGGCTCCAGGAATTGATGGAATACCATTTGAAATGTTTCAACAAACAGATGCAGCTCTCGAAGCACTCACTCGTCTATGCCAAGAAATTTGGAAGACAGCTACCTGACCAACCGACCGGAAGAGATCCATATTTATACACATTCCAAAGAAAGGTGACCCAACAGAATGCAGAAATTATCAGTCAATATCATTAATATCATACGCAAGTAAAATTTTGTTGAAGATAATTCAAAAGCAGTTGTGGTAGTTCATCAACAGGGAACTGCCAGAAATTCAAGTTGGATTCAGAAGAGGATGTGGAACCAGGGATATCATTGCTGATGTCAGACGGATCCTGGCTGAAAACAGAGAATACCAGAAAGATGTTTACCTGTGTTTTATTGACTATGCAAAGGCCTTCGACTGTGCAGATTATAACAAATTATGGATAACATTGTGAAGAATGGGAATTCCAGAACACTTAATTGTGATCATGAGGAACCTGTACATAGATCAAGAGGCAGTTGTTCGAATAGAACAAGGGGATACTAAGTGGTTTAAACTCAGGAAAGGTGTGCATCAGGGTTGTATCGTTTCACCATGCTTATTCAATCTGTATGCTGAGCAAATAATACGAGAAGCTGGACTATATGAAGAAGAACGTGGCATCAGGATTGGAAGAAGACTCATTAACAACCTGCATTATGCAGCTGACACAACCTTGCTTGCTGAAAATGAAGAGGATTTGAAGCACTTACTGATGAATATCAAAGACTACAGCCTTCGGTATGGATTACACCTCAACATCAAGAAAACAAAAATCCTCACAACTGGACCAATAAGCAACATTATGATAAATGGAGAAAATATTGACGTTGTCAAGGATTTTGTTTTACTTGGATTGACCATCAATACCCATGGAAGCAGCAGTCAAGAAATCAAGTGATGTGTTGCACTGGGTAAATCTGCTGCAAGAAACATCTTTAAAGTGTTAAAAAGCAAAGATGTCACCTTGAAGACCAAGGTGGGTCTGACCCAAGCCATGGTGTTTTCATATGCTTGTGATAGCTGGACGATGAATAAGGAAGACCTAAGAAGAATTGACGCCTTTGAATTGTGGTATTGGCGAAGAATATTGAGTATACCACGGACTGCCAAAAGAATGAACAAATCTGTCTTGGAAGAAGTACAGCCAGAATGCTCCTTAGAAGCAAGAATAGTGAGACTTCATCTCACATACTTTGGACATGTTATCAGGGGGGATCAGTCCCTGGAGAAGGACGTCATGCTTGGTAAAGTAGAGGGTCAGGGAAAAAGAGGAAGACCCTCAAGGAGATGGATTGACACAGTGGCTGCAACAATGGGCTCAAGCTTAACAACGATTATGAGGATGGTGCAGGACCGGGCAGTGTTTCCTTTTGTTGTGCATATGGTCGCTATGAGTCAGAACCAACTTGATGGAACCTAACAACAATGACAACAGAGAGAACTCTGAAAAGGACATCAAGAAAACAACACTATTTACAATAGGCCCCAAAAAGTTAGGAATAAACCTAACTAGGGGAATAAAAGAGTTATACAAAGAAAAATACAAAACACTACTGGAACAAACAGAGACTTACAGAAATGGAAAAACAGACCATGCACATGGATAGGAAGATTTAACATTGTGAAAATGTAAATACTACCGAAAGCCATCTATAGATATAATGCGATTCTGATCCAGATTCCATCAACATTCTTTAAAGAGATGGAAAAACTAATCACCAATTTTATATGGAAAGAAAAGAGACCCCAGACAAGCAAAGCACCACTGAAGAAGAAGAACAAAATAGGACACGTCACACGTCCCAATCTCAGAACCTACTATACAGCCATAGTAATCAAAACAGCCTGGTACGGGTACAACGACAGACCCATAGACCTATGGAACAGAATTGAGAATCCAGAAGTAAATCCATCCACCTACAGTGTCGCTATGAGTTGAAATCAACTGGACAGCAAAGTGTTTCTTTTTTGTTTTTGTTTTGTTTTGTATAGACAGCTGATCTTTTTTTTACAAAGTGCCAAAATCCATCATATGGGGAAGAGAGATTTTCTTTAACAAATGGTGCTGGCAAAACAGGATATCCATTTGCAGAAAAATGAAACAGGATCCATATCTCACGCCATATACAAAAACTAACTTAAGATGGATCAAAGAACTAAATATAAAACCTAACACTATAAAGATCATGGAAAAAAAGAGGCAAACCTAGGGACCCTAATTTATAACACAAATAAACTATCAAACATAACTAAAAATGTACAAGCACCACAGATAAACTAGATGACTGGACCTTCTAAAAATTAAACACTTATGTGCATCAAAAGATTTCCCCAAAAGAGTAAAAAGAGAACCTACAGACTGGGGAAAAAAATTTTAGCAAATACGTATCTGACAAGGGACTAATCTCTAATATTTATTTAAAAAAAAAAAAACTTCCCCAACACTTCAACAAAAAAATAGATAATCCAATTAAAAAGTGGGCAAAGGACATTAAGACACTTTACCAAAGAAGATATTCAAGTGACCAGTAAATACATGAAGAGATGCTCACGATCATTAGCTATTAGAGAGATGTAAATCAAAAAAACAATGAAATATCATCTTACCTCAGCAATAGTGACAATGATCCAAAAAACAGAAAACAACAAATTCTGACGAGGGTGTGGGGAGATTGGAATGCTCATACACTGCTGGTGGAATTGTAAAATCGTGTAACCACCGAGGAAAACGGTATGGCACTTCCTTTAAAAGTTAGAAATAGACCTTATGATCCAGCAATCCCACTTCTAGGTATATATCCTAGAGAAATAAATAGATCTATGCACACTTATGTTCATTGAAGCATTATTCACAATAGCAAAAAGACAGAAACAACCTAAGTGCCCATCAACGGATGAATGGATAAACAAACTCTGGTACATACACACAATAGAATCCTACACAATGTTAAAGAATAAAGACAAATCTGAGAAACATCTCACAACATGGTGAACCTGGAGGACATTATGCTGAGTTAAATATGTCAATCACAAAAGGACAAATATTGTACAAGACCACTATTATAAAAAGTCAAGAAAAGGCTTGCACACAGAAAAAAAAAATACATTATTTGATGGTTACCAGGGATGGGAGGGAGAGGGAGGGAAAAATCACTAACTAGATAAACCAAAAAACCAAACCCATTGCCGTCGAGTCGATTTCGACTCATAGCAACCCTAAAGGACAGAGTAGAACTGCCCCATAGGGTTTCCAAGGAGCGCCTGGTGGATTCGAACTGCAAACCTTTTGGTTAGCAGCCGCAGCTCTTAGCCCCTACACAACCAGGGTTTCCACTAACTAGACAGTAAACACATATTAACTTGGGTGAAGGGAAAGGCAATACACAATGAGGAGGATGCCAGCACAACATGACTAAGGCAAAGGAAGACGCTGGGAGGTACACAAGAGTAAAAGGCAACAATGGAAAATACTATTACATACAAAATCCTGCAATAACAAACAATAATTTATGAGTGGATAAATAGGCAGACAGGTAAGCTGAACAGGTGTGGCTTGACTTGTGGCAGTACACCCACTAGCAAATATAGGTTTGGCAGAGGATATTTATACATACATATTTGTATGTGCTACAAGATATCCATGTTTATAGTAGAGCACACAGGGGGCCAAAGTTATGAAAACTCTTTAGCCATAACCATACACCTGGAGGGGCTGAGTCACTGGGACGAAATCTTAGGACCATAGCCTCAAGGGACAGCTGGTCAATCGGGATAATATAGTCCATAAAGACGACGTTCTACATCCTACTTTGGTGAGTAGTGACTGGGGTCTTAAAAGCTTGTGAGTGGCAATCTAAGATAACAACTATTGGTCTCTTTCCATTCGGAGCAAAGAAGAGTGAAGTAAATCAAAGACTCAAGGAAACAATTAGTCCAAAGGACTAATGGACTACACAAACTACAGCCTCCACTAGCCTGAGACCAGAAGAACTAGATGGTGCCCAGCTACCACTACTGACTGTTCTGATCAGGATCACAATAGAAGGTCCTGGACGGAGTGGGAGAACAAAATTCAAATTCATTTTAAAAAGACCAGATTTATTGGTCTGATAGAGACTGGTGGAACCCCAGAGATTATAGGTCTTAGTCACCCTTCAAACATGGAAAAGAACACACTGCCAGAGATCACCTTTCAGCCAAACAATAGACAGGCCTATAAAATGTACAATAACACCCAACAGGAATGAGCTTCTCAGAACAATCAACCATACAAGATCAAAAGGGCAGCCTTTTCCCAAAAACAAAATTCAGAAGGCAGGAAGGGGCAGGAAAGAAGGGTGAATGGAAACAGGGAACCCAGAGAGGAAGGGGGTAGAGTGCTGTCATGAGTAGATTGCAACTAAAGTCAGGAAACAAAATGAGTATACATTGTTGAATGGGAAACTAATTTGCTCTGTAAACTTTTACCCAAACCACGTTAAAATGTTAAATAAAAAAAAAAAACTACCAGATACCATCTCACCCCTGCAAAAATAGCACTGATCAAAAAAACAGAAAACAACAAATGCTGGTGAGGGTGTGGGGAGATTGGAACTCGTATACACTGTTGGTGGAATTGTAAAATGGTATAACCACTATGGAAGACGGTATGACACTTCTTCGAAAATCTAGAAATAGAAATACCTTATGATCTAGCAATCTCACTCCTAGATATATATCCTAGAGATATAAGAGCAGTGAAACGAATAGATGTATGCACAACTATGTTCATTGAAATATTATTTACAATAGTAAAAAGATGGAAACAACCTAAGTGTTCATCAACAGACGAATGGATAAACAAATAGTGGTACATACATACAATGGAATATTACACAACTATAAAGAATAACAATGAGTTTGCAAAACATAACATGGATTAATCTGTAAGACATTATGCTGAGTGAAATAAGTCAATCACGAAAGGACAAATATTACATGGTCTCAGCTTTATAAGTCAAGAATAGGTATACAGAGGAGGAGGAGCCAACATGGTGCTATAGGCAGAAACAGCACACGGTCCCTCCACAGCAAAGACCCAAAAAACTAAGTAAAACAGAGACAAACATCAATCCTGGAACCCTAAGTGTCAAATGAGGAAATAAAGAACTCAACCAAGCACTGAAAGGAATAAGAAACTGACAGAGAACAGAGAGAAAGGAGAGAAACAGAGTGGAGGTCCCTTATCAGGTAACGCAGCACGGAGTCACCATCTTGGACTCCTGTCAGAGATCAGTGGACAAGGAATACGGGAAAGCAGCTTCATGGAGCTACCAGGAGACAGAGCAACTAGAGACCAGTGATACACGCTTTCCCACCCCCACCCTTCTTCCCACTGCTTGACCTCCGTCGCTTCCCAGCGGGCGGTGGTCACTCAGCCAGGAGATCCATGCTGCTTGGATTTGCCCTACCCACGCCAGCCGGCTCCATTAGTGCCATTTCTTTGTTGCTGGTGTTGCTTTTTTTGGCATCTTTTGGTTTCTTCCCTGTCTCTCACTGCCTCCTCCTCCTTTCTCTCGAACACCTGGTTCCTTGTGTCATCTTTGCTTCTTCTTGACAGGCTGTGAAGCACCACTCGGCTGGGGAGCTGCTTCCCCGGTCCTTGCAGCCATGCTGGTGGGACCCCTTGGGCCTTTTTGTTTGTTTTTTCCTTCATTTCTCAGTTTCTCATCTCTCTCTACTTACCTTCTTTTCCTGTCTACTAAATCCCTGGCGCTGTGTGCCATCTCTGCCCCTTCTAGCCAGGGTATATTGCGAGGCTTGGGATCTCCGATCTGCACAGCCATGCTGGTGGGATTCCTGGGGGCATTTCTTTTTTCTTTTTTTTCCGTTTTTTTTTTTTTTTTCTTCATTTCTCAGTATCTTGTCTCTCTCTATTTGCCTTCTTTTCCTGTCACCTGAGTACCTGGCGCTGTGTGCCATCTCTGCCCCTTCTAGCAGGGCTGTACTGCAGGAAGCCAGTTTCCTGGTCTGCATAGCCATGCCAGTGGGATCACTGGGGGCATTTCTTTTTCTTTTTTTATCTTATCTTTTTTTTCTTTTTCTCCATTTCTCAGTTTCTCATCTCTCTCTACTTTCCTCCTTTTCCTGTATCCTGAATACATGGTGCTGTGTTCCATCTCTGTCCCTTCTAGAGGGGCTGTACCCTGAAGCCTGGAAGCAACTTCCCCAGTCACAAGTGGGATCCCTGGGGGCATTTCTTTTTTATTTATTTTTTCTCTTTTGCTTTTTGTTTTTCTTCATTTATCATCTCTCTCTACTTTCCTTTTTTCCTGTCTTCTGAATACCTAGCATTTTGTGCCATATCTGCCCTTTCTAGATAGGCTGTGTCCCGAAGCCTGGGAGCCACTTCCTTGGTCACCGGTAGGATCTCTGGGGGCTTTTCTTTTTCATTTTTAATTTTTATTTATGTAGTTTTTTCTATTTTTCTTTTTTGTTTTTCTTCATTTCTTGGTTTCTTGTCTCTCCACTCCAACGGCAGTCTCCCTCAGCACTTTTTTCCACTCCTGTTTCTCTCTCCCCTCTCTCTTCTTTCCCACACCCAACTTAAATCTATACTTCACAACCTCCCCCTCTCCTACCTATCTGCACTGTGAGCTGAACATCACACCCCTGAGGATCCAGGCACGGCCTACTGGAACCTGCTCTGCACTGAACCGTGGCCCGCCCTGTCAGTGCCATTACATGCCACAAACAACCCATCCCAGCCCCTCCTCTTCAGCTGGACCTGCCCTGCTGTACCATAGCTGAAGGATTGGCCCTGCCCATTGGACAAGTATCTGAAAAGTACTGTGCCCACAGATGAGCAAACAATGAAGAATGCACAGCCCGCCTGCTCAGGCATATCCAAATAAAACAAAAAAGCTTGACAAAACAAACAAATCCACAATCAATAAACGAAGAAAGTAACTACTGAATATCTCAAAGACAGCAGACAATATCAAAACATATTAAAAAAACAGGATAAGATGGTTCTAGTAGGTGTCCAAATTAAACACCAGATAATATTTCAGTAGAATAAAAGGCACTGGAACTACCTGATAGAGAATTCAGATCTCTAATATTAAGAGATATCCAAGAGTCGAAGCAAAGAGCAGACAAAAATGAGGGAAAAAAATAGACAAATTCATTCAAAAGGAAGACAAATTTATGGAAAATACTGACAAAACAATAGAGGAATTCAGGAAAATAATACAGGAACAAAAATGTCAACATAAATTCACAACTAGAAATCATACAAAAACAACTATTATAAATCCAAAAGATAAACAATAAGATTTCAGAAATGGATAGTGTCATAGAAAGGCTGAGAAGTAGGTTTGAAAAAATGGAAGACAGGATCAGGGAAATGGAGGACAAATACTTGGATACCACTTAGTTTGAGGAAAAAATCAGAAAAAAAGAATGAAGAAAAATGAAGAAACCCTGAAATGATGTGAGATACAATCAAAGGCAAAAAATTGGTAGTGATCTGAGTTACAGAACAGGAAAAGAAAACAGAAAACACAGAGAGGATCATTGAAGAATTGCTGACAGAAAACTTCCCTAATATCATAAAAGATGAAAAGCTGACCATCCAAGAAGCTCAATGAACACCATATAGGATAGACTCCAAAAGAAAATCACAAAGGCATATCATAATCGCACTCACTAAAACCAAAGACAAAGAAAGTATCCTGAGAGCAGTTTGAGAAAAATGAAAAGTCACATACAGAGGGGAAACAATAAGACTAAGCTCTGATTACTCGGGTGAAAACATGCAGGAACGAAGGCAAAGGGATGATATATATAAAACCTAGAAAGAAAAAAAGTACCAACCAAGAATAATATATCCTGCAAAACTCTCACTCAAATATGATGGTGAAATTAGGACATTTCCTGATAAACAGAAATTAAGGGAATATATAAAAACTACACCAAACTTACAAGAATTATTAAAGAGAGTCCTTCAGTTTGAGAACAAACAACATCAGATGACAGCCTGAATCTAGGATGCAAGATCGCACCAGCCAGACAACAACCTAGGAAATGAACTCTCAAAGACTATTCAAAACTAAAAGATTTATAACAGGGAACCACAGAGGTTAATCTGTAAATGACAACAATGTCAAAACAATGAAAGAGGGAATAAACAGAGTAGGTATTGAACTTTCTAATGGAAAGGAAGGCAAGGTGATACCAAGTAATAAAAGACTGGTTTAAACCTAGGAAGATAAGGGTAAGTAGCCACAAAGAAAGTTAACAAATCTACTCATCAAAATAAAGAAAAAAAAAACATAAAGTCTCAGTAAAAAAAAAACTACAAAAACAAAAGTTGTGGAAAAAAATAAGCAAACAAAAGAATTCAGCACTGGAGAGTAAGAGGAATAAAGAAAATGTCAGCACCACAAAAAAGCACTACAAAATGACAGCAATAAACACACCTATCAATAATTACACTGAACACAAATGGCCTCAATGCACCCATAAAGAGACAGAAAGTGACAGAATGGATTAAAAAACAGTATCCATCAATATAGTCTCTACAAGAGACACACCTTAGAAACAAAGACATAAATTTATTAAAAGTCAAAGGATGTAAAAAAATATATATCACTTAAACAGCTACCAAAAAAGAGCAGGAGTGGCAATACTAATCTCATGTAAAATATACTTTAAGACAAAACCCACCATAAAAGACAAGGAAGGGCATTACAGAATGATTAAAGCAACAATCCCTCACGAAGACATAACCAATAAATATCTATGTGCCCAATGACAGTGCTCCAAAATACATGAAACAAACTAACAGCCCTGAAAAGAGAAATTGATAATTCCACAATAATAGTAGGAGGCTTCAAAGCACCACTCATGGTAAAGGACAGAACATCTAGAAAGAAACTCAACCAAGATACAGAAGACCTAAAGACCACAATCAGTCAACTTGACCTCATAGGCATACATAGAACACTCCACCCAACAACAGCAAAATACACTTTCTTTTCCAACTCACATGGAATCTTCTCCAGAATAGACCACAACAAAATCCAAAGCATTGGGATAATACAAAGTATCTTCTCTGATCACAATGTCATCAAAATAAAAATTAACAACAGGAAGGGCAAGGAAAAAATCAATTACATGGAAACTGAATAACATCCTGCTTTAAAACCACTGGGTAACAGAAGAAATCAAAGATGGAATCAAAAAATTCCTAGAATCTGCAGAGCCATGCCAGAGGGATAACTGGGGGCATTTCTTTTTCTTTTTTTATTCTCATCTTTTTTTTTCTTTTTCTCCATTTCTCAGTTTCTCATCTCTCTCTACTTTCCTCAAATGAGAATGAATCAAATGAGAATGAAAACACATCATACCAAAACATTTGGGACACAGCAAAAGCAGTGCTCAGAGGTCAATTTATAACAATAGTTGCACACATCAAAAAAGAAAAAAGGGACAAAATCAAAACTCTAGCTACACAACTTGAACAAATGGAAAGAGAACAGCAAAAGAAGCCCATAGGCACCAGAAGAAAGTAAATAATAAAGATCATAGCAGAAATAAATGAAAAAAAGAAAGAAAAATAAGGAAAAAAATGAAATAGAGAATAGAAAAACAATAGAAAGAATCAACAAAACCAAAAGTCAGTTCTTTGAAAGGATTGATAGAATCGACAAACCACTGGCCAAATGGACAAAACAAAAACAAGAGAGGACGAAAATAACCCAAATAAGAAATGAAATGGGGGACATTACAACAGACTCAACTGAAATAAAAAGGATCATAACAGAGTATTATGAAAACTATACTCCAACAAATTTGAAAGCCTATAGGAAATTGACAATTTTCTAGAAACATTACCTACCCAAACTATTACAAAATGATGTTGAAAATCTGAACAGACCCATAAAAATAGAAACGATTGAAAAGGTAATTTAAAAAAACTCCCAACAAACAAAAGTCCTGGCCCAGATGGCTTCACTGGAGGAGTCTACCAAACATTCAGAGAAGTGCTTACACCGGTACTACTCAAATTATTTCAGAACGCATAAAAGGAAGGGATACTTCCAAATTCTCTCTATGAAGCCAGCATAACCCTGATACAAAAACCAGGTGAGGACACCACAAAAAAGAAAATTATAAACCAATATCTCTCATGAATATAGATGCAAAAATTCTCAACAAAATTCTAGTCAATGAAATTCAACATCATATCAAAAAAATAGTATACCGCTACCAGGCAGGATTCATATCAAGTATGCATGGATGGTTCAACATTAGAAAATCAATCGACATAATCCACCACATAAATAAAAGAATCACATGATCATCTCAATCAACAAAGAAAAGGCATTCTTCAAAGTCCAACACCCATTCCTGATAAAAATTCTCAATAAAATAGGTATAGAATGGAAATTCCTCAATGTAATAAAGGGCATCTATACCAAACCAATAGCCAACATCATTCTTAATGGAGGGAGGCTGAGAACATTCCCCTTGAGAACAGGAACAAGACAAGGATGCCCTTTATCACCACTCCTATTTAACATTGTGCTGGAAGTCCTAGCTAGAGAATAAGGCAAGAAAAAGAAATAAAGAGCATCCAAACCAGTAATGAAGAAGTTAAACTGTCCCTATTTGAGGATGATATGATACTATACATAGAAAATCCAAAAGACTCCACTAGAAAATTACTGAAACTAATAGAAAGATTCAGCAGAGTAGCAGGATACAAGATTAACATACAAAAATCAGTTGGATTCCTACACACCAATAAATTGAACGAAGAAAAGGATATCAGGAAAACAATACCATTTATAATAGCCCCTAAAAATATAAAATACTTAGGAATAAATCTAACCAGTGATGTAAAAGACCTATAAAAGAAAACTACAAAACACTACTGCAAGAAACCAAAAGAGATCTACATAAATGGAAAAACATACCATGCTTATGGATAGGTAGACTCTACATTGTGAAAATGATACTTCTATCCAAAGTAACCTACAAATACAATGTAATCCTGATCCAAATACCAACAACATTCTTTAAAGAGACAGAAAAACTAATCATTAACTTTATATAGAAAAGGAAGAGGCTCCAGATAAGTAAAGCACTACTGAAGAAGAATAAAGTAGGAGGGTTCATACTACCTGATCTCAGAAACTACTATACAGCCAAGATAGTCAAAACAGCCTGGTACTGGTACAAGGAAAGATATACATTGACCAATGGAACAGAATGAAGAACCCAGATGTAAATCCATCCACCTATGGTCACCTGATCTTCGACAAGAGCCCAAAGTCCATCAAATATGGAAAACGCAATCTTTTTAACAAAGGGTGCTGGCAAAATTGGATGTCCATCTGCAAAAAAAAAAAATGAAAGAGGAACCTTACACCATACACAAAAACTAATTCAAAATGGATCAAAGACCTAAATATAAAACCAAAAACTATAAAAATCATAGAGGAAAAAATAGAGTCAACACTAGAGGCCCTAACACACGGCATTATAGGACACAAACCATAACTAACAACACACAAACTCCAGAAGATAAGCTGGATAACTGGGATCTTCTCTAAAAATTAAACACTTATGCTCATCAAAAGACTTCACCAAAAGAGTAAAAAGAGAACCTGCAGACTGAGAAAAAAATTTTGGCTGTGACAAATCCGACAAAAGTCTAACCTCTAAAATCTACAGGAAAATCCAACACCTTTACAACAAAAAGACAAATAATTCAATTAAAAAATGGGCAAAGAAAAAAGACCAGATTTACTGGCCTGACAGAGACTGGAGAAACCCCGAGAGTATGGCCCCCAGACACCGTTTTAGCTCAGTGGTAAAGTCATTTCCGAGGTTCGCTGTTCAGCCAGGGATTGGACAGCCCCATAAAACAAAACGAAACTAATGAGACACAGCAGTCCAGGGACAAGGGCCAGAAGGCAGAAGGGGACAGGAAAGCTGGTGATAGGGAACCCAAGGTTGAGTAAGGACAGCGTTGATGTGTTGTAAGGTTGTTAACCATTGTCATAGGGCAACATGTGTACTAACTCTTTAATGAAAAACTATTTTGTTTCTGTAAACTTTCATCTAAAATGAGAATAACAGCACACTTGGAAGAACATAGTCAATGTCACTGAACTGTGCATGTAGAAATTTTTGAAATGGTGTATCTTTGGCTGTGTATATTTTCACCAAAAAAAAAAAAAAATTCCGAGAAGGGAGAGGGTTGACATGTCGTGGGGTTGTTAACCAATGTCATAAAACAATATGTGTACTACTGTTTCATGAGAAACTATTTGTTCTGTAAACCTTCACCTGAAGTACAATTTTTAAAAAAAGTAAAAACAAAAAATGGGCAAAAGAAATGAACAGACACTTCACCAAAGAAGACATTCAAGCGGCTAACAGACACATGAGGAAATACTCGCAATCACTAGCTATTAGGGAAATGCAAATTAAAACCACACTGAGATACCATCTCACCCCCCACCCCCCCATTACTGGCACAAATTTAAAAAACAGAAAATAATAAATGGAGAAGCTGCAAGGAGGTGGGAATTCTTATGTACTGCTGGCGGGAATGCAAAATGATATAACCAATTTGGAAAATGATAGAAAGTTAGAAATAGAAATAGAAATACCATATGATCTAACAATCCCACCCCTAGGAATATATCCTAGAAAAATAAGAGCCGTCACACAAATAGATACATGCACACCCATGTTCGTTGCAGTATTCTTCACAACAGCATAAGATGGAACCAATCTAGATGCCCATCAATAGATGAATGGTTAAACAAACTATGGTACATACACGCAATGGAGTACTCCTCAACAATAAACAACAATGATGAATCTGTGAAGCATCTTACAACATGGATGAATCTGGAGGGCATTATGCTGAGTGAGCTAAGTCAATCACAAAAGGACAAATATTGTATCAGACCACTATTACAAAAACTCATGAAAATGTTTACGTACCAAAAGAAAAAATCTAAGGGGCGGAGCCAAGATGGCTGTGTAGTCAGATGCTTCCTATATCCCTTTTACAACAAAGACCTGAAAAAACAGGTGATTCAGTTATATATGAATATCTAGGCAAAGTTGAGGAATCGGACTGAGTGGCAGGGGGAAAGGGAGACGGTTTGGAAGAAGCCAGCAGCACCAGAGCAGTGGCAGCAGGACTTCTTCAGCCGCGCCGGCAACTCTTCAGCCGTGCTGGGTCTGCAGTGAAGCAGGCAAACAGCCGTAAGCGCACTTGGAAAACAGTTTCCACATCAAGAGAGATCCAGCAGCAGAGATTCTGCTTGGACACTCCAAACCAGTGAAAAGCAGCTCCCAAGTGGCTAAAGATAAGTACATGCATGCGGCCTTTCGAGTGATTTAAAAAAAAAAAAAAAAGCCCATTTGGGAAAAACCTCTCTCCCTTTTACCTCCTCCCTATGTGCTCTGTACCGGGAGTCCGCTGGGCCAGAAGTAGAACACAAAAGGCACCCTGATCCATTCTCCTGGCCTTGGAGAGGGAACAAATAATCTACTGGCTCCCCTAAGCCAGGAACTCAGGGTTGGCACAGCTCCTTTGCTAGGCACAGGCATAAGGGGTCTGCAGACTTTGAGTGCCTTACACCCCAGTACAGATTTGTGGGGACCCTTCTCAACAGCGTTAGCCCTCACTACCACAGTACAACAGGGCAAGCATCTGAAGTTTAACTTCAACTGTTTCAGCTGTGAAGTGGCAGATTTGTGACCCTCGAAACAGCCCTACCCCTTAAGTAGGCACTTTAACACATCCGCAGCAGGGGCTGGAGGACTGGTGTCATCACCTAAACCATCTAGTCACCTGCTACAGCAGTCGAAGAAAAAGTGGTGCCCTCGAGTCTTTACAGCCAACAAAGTGGGGTGCTCATAGTCCGGCTGTAAAACTCACCTACCTACTCGCCCTAGGGAATAGGGACTCACTTTCCTCTCAGACTTTCAGGGGCAGCCGTCAGCCCCCTGCCTGGCTCAGCACATGATCCCCTACCACAACCAGAGTCCAGTGCCTGCACCAATCACCCATGCCTCTCTAGTACTGTAGGTGAGAGCCTGCACCATACACTTGGTGACCGAGTGTCTGAACACCTGTGATGAACCCATATAGGAAAATTTAATGGACTCCTGTGTGCACATACTTAGTTACAGAACTAACTACCTGGTGACAGGATGTTAGAGATTCAAAGGTACCAATAAAAAAACTAGAGCACACGAGCATCCTATTGGGGCATATCAAAACAAAACAAAACAAGAAACTAGGACTCACTAAACAAATATAAAAGAAAATTATAACTTATCGATGGCTTGGAGACAACAGTCAACATGAAATCACATAAAGAGGCTGTCCATGAAGGCTTCAGCAAGTTCCTAAAATAAAGAATCAATAAACTCCCTGGAGGAAGAGAATTTCTTGGAATTACCAGAGGCAGAACACAAAAGATTAATACACAGAACTCTTCTAGAAATTAGAAAGGAAATTTGACAGAAAGCAGAAACAGCCAGGCAACATACAGACACGGTAGTAGTGGAACTTAAAAAAGTTATTCAAGAACATAATGCCAAATTTAATAGGCTGCAAGAATCCATAGAGAGACTGCAATCAGAAATCCAGAAGATTAACAATAAAATTTCAGAGTTAGACAACACTAATAGAAAGTCATAGGAGCAGAATTGAGGCAGTAGAAGTTAGAATTAGTGACAACTGAAGGTAAAGCTCTTGATGCCAACTTATTTGAGGAAAAATCAGATAAAAGAATTAAAAAGATTGAGGAAACTCTAAGAGTCATGTGGACTCTATCAAGAGAAATAACCTACGAGTGATTGGAGTTTAAGAAGAGGGGAGGATAACAAAAACTACAGAGAAAATTGTTGAAGATTTGTTGACAGAAAACTTCCCTGATATCATGAAAGATGAGAAGATATCTATCCAAGATGCTTATCGAACCCCACATAAGGTAACTCCCAAAAGAAAGTCACCAGGACATATTACGATCAAACTTACAAAACCAAAGATAAAGAGAGAATGTTAAGGGCAGCTAGAGATAAAAGAAAAGTCATCTACAAAGTAGAGTCAATTAGAATAAGCTCTGACTACTCGGCAGAAACCGTGCAAGCAAGAAAGCAGTGGGATGACACATATAAAGCCTTGAAGGAAAAAAATTAGCAGCCAAGAATTATATCTCCAGCAAAACTGTGTCTCAAATATGATGGCGAAATTAAGGCATTTCCAGAAAAACAGAAGTTCAGGGAATTTGCAAAAACCAAACCAAAACTACAAAAATACTAAAGGGAGTCCTATGGTTAGATAATCAATAACACTAGATAACAATGCAAGACTAGAACACAGGACAGAGCAATCAGATATTCACTCAGATAGGGAAGATGAAAATACATCAAAGCTAAAACATTGAAAATATGGAAACGGAGATATCAATATGTAAAAAAGGACAATGTTAAAACAAAAAAAGAGGAACTTAAAAAATGCAGACTTTGACTTTTCATATGGTGAGGAAGTCAAGGTGATATAAAGTAATAAAAGACTGGTATATACTTAGAAAAATAGAGGTAAATATTAAGGTAACCACAAAGGAATCTAACAATCCTACAAATCAAAATAAAAAAGTAGAAAAACATAAGGACCCAGCAAACACAAAATCTACATTGAAAAAGATGAAAAAAAATACGTAAAGAAAAACGACTCAGCACAGAAAATTAAGGGGAACAAAGATACTGTAACAACACTCACAAAAAAAGACATCAAAATGACAGCACTAAACTCATACCTATCAATAATTACGCTGAATGTAAACGGAATTAAAGCACCAATAAAGAGACGGAGAGTGGCAGATTGGATAAAAAAGCATCATCCATCTATATGTTGCCTACAAGAGATGCACCTTAGACTTAAAGACACAAACAGACTAAAACTCAAAGGATGGAAAAAAATATATCAAGCAAACAACACTCAAAAAAGAGCAGGAGTGTCAATATTAATCTCTGACAAAATAGACTTTAAAGTAAAATCCACCACAAAGGGTAAGGAGGGGCACTATATAATGATTAAAGGGTCAATATACCAGGAGGACATAACTATAATAAATATTTATGCACCCAACAACAGGGCTCCAAAATACATAAGACAAACTCTAACAGCTCTGAAGAGAGAGATAGACAGCTCCACAATAGTAGTAGGAGAC
>NW_004444013.1:516621-525511 GCF_000243295.1 Trichechus manatus latirostris
AAACAATCTTTGATGGTTACAATGGAGGGGCGGGGTGGGGATGGAAAAACACTAAATAGACAACAGATAAATAGTAACTTTAGTGAAAGGTAAGATAGGACACAACACTGGGAAGCCAGCACAACTTGTTCAGGTCAAGGTCATGGAAGCTCCATGGACAAATCCAAACTCCCCAAGGGACCAAATTGCTGGGCTGAGGGCTGTGGGGACTATGGTCTTGGGGAATATCTAGCTCAATTGACATAACATATTTTTATAAAGAAAATGTTCTACATTCTACTTTGATGAGTAGCATCTGGGGCCTTAAAAGCCTGTGAGTGGCCATCTAAGATACTCCACTGGTCTCACTCCATTGGAAGCAAGGGAGAATGAAGAAAACAAAAGACGCAAGGGAAAGATTAGTCCAAAGGACTAATGGACCACAACTACCATGGCCTCCACCAGATTGAGTCCAGTACAACTAGATGGTGCCTGGCTACCACCACTGATTGTTATGATAGGGATCACAATAGAGGGTCCCAGACAGAGCTGGAGAAAAATGTAGAACAGAATTCCAACTCCCAAAAAAAAAAGACCAGACTTACTGGCCTGACAGGGACTGGAGAAATCCCAAGAGTATGGCCCCCGGACATCCTTTTAGCTCAGTAATGAAGTCACTCCCGAGGTTCACCATTTAGCCAAAGATTAGACAGGCCCATAAAACAAAACAAGACTAAAGGGGCACTCCAGCCCAGCAGCAAGAACTAGAAGGCAAGACGGGACAGGAAAGCTGGAATAGGGAACCCAAGGTCGAGAAGGGAGAGTGTTGACATGTCATGGGTTGTTAACCAATGTCACAAAAAAGTATGTGTACTAACCGTTTAATAAGAAGCTAGTTTGTTCTGTAAACCTTCATCTAAAGTACAATTTAAAAAAAAAGAATAGGTACACACAGAGAAAGCAAATGTTCTTTGATGGTTACCAAGGATGAGAGGGGAAGGAAGGGGAAGTCATCTTCTAGATGGTAGCTGCTTGTTATTTTTGGTAAATGAAGACACTTAGAAGTATGCAAGAATAAGAGACTATTTTGGGAAATGCTATAATGTACAATTTTGTGCAAACAGTAGTAACAACCAAAAAAAAGTGTGTGTTTACATAGGTAGATATGTATGCATATGTGTGTATAGGAAGGCACATGTGAGTATATGGGTGTGCATGTATATAAGTGTATCTGTAAGCATATGTATATACACGTTTGTGTGCACTGCATGTATATTCATATATATAATAAAGCACATGGAGGTCCAGTTACAGACCCTTCCTAGACATAAGCAAACACCTAGTGGGATTGGTTTACTGGGTTTGAAGGCTTGGGACCATAGTCTGGTGGGACAACTCGGTCAAGTGGCATAGCATAGTTCATAAACATCATGTTCTACATCCTAGTTTGGTGAGTAGCATCTGTGGTCTTAAAAGCTTGTGAGTGGCCATCTAATATACAACTATTGGTCCCTACTCATCTAGAACAAAAGAGAATGAAGGAAACCAAAGACCCAGAGAAGAAACTAGTCCACAGGACTAATAGCCCACATGAACCATGGCCTCATCTAGCCTGAGACCAGAAGAAATACATGGTGCCCAGCTACCACTACTGGCCATTCTGACCAGGGACACAATAGAAGGTCCTGGACAGAAAGGGAGAAAAACGTAGACTAAAACTCCAAATCCTAAAAAAGCCCAGACTTACCTCACCTATAGAGAGTAGAGGAAACCCCAAGACTATTGCCCTAAGATACCCTTTGAACTTGGAACCAAAGCCAAGTCCAGTGGTCACCTTTCATCCAAATAATACTTTGGTTTATAAAACAAACAATATCACCTGTGAGTATTGTGCTCCCTTAAATAATCAACTATATGAGACCAAATGGTCAACATTTACCCTAAAACAAAGACGAGAAGGTAAGGAGGGGTAGAGAAGCTAGATTAATGGAAACAGAAATAATGAGAATGTTGACACATTGTGAAAAATATAACCAATGTCCTGGGACAATTTGTACAAAAATTGTTAAATGAGAATCTAATTTGCTTTGTAAACTTTCGCCTGAAACACAATAAAATATTTTTTTAAAAGAAATGGTTGTTACGACAGAGTGTTCTGGACAGAGCTGGAGAAGGATGTAGAGCATAATTCTAACCCACAAAAAAAAGACCAGATTTACTGGCCTAAAGGAGACTGGAGAGACCTCGAGAGTATGGCCCCCAGACACCCTTTTAGCTCAGTGGTGAAGTTATCTCCGAGGCTCACTGTTCAGCCTGGGTGTGGACAGCCCTGTAAAATCAAATGATACTAACGAGGTACAGGAGTCCAGTGACAAGGGCCAGAAAGCAGAAGGGGACAAGGAAGCTGGTGATAGGGAACCCAAGGTTGAGTAAGGATATTGCTGATGTGTTGTGAGATTGTTAACCATTGTCATAGGGCAACATGTGTAGTAACTGTTAAATGAGAAACTATTTTGTTCTGTAAGCCTTCATCTTAAGTAAGAATAACAGCACAATTGGAAGAGCGTAGTCAACGTCACTGAACTGTGCATGTAGAAATTTTTGAAATGGTGTATCTTTGGCTATGTGTATTTTCACCAAAAAAAAAGAAGGTTGAGAAGTTAGAGGGTTGATATGTTGTGGGGTTGTTAACCAATGTCATAAAACAACATGTGTACTTCTGTTTCATGAGAAACTATTTGTTCTGTAAGCCTTCACCTGAAGTACAATAAAAATAAATAAATAAATAAAAAGAAATGGGTGTTAAAGGACATTTGCACAAAATCATTAATCACAATTGTGATGAGTGCTGGAAGGAGACAGCAGGAGAGCAGGAAAAAGCATATCATAGAAAGACCTAACCTGGTGTTGGGCCAAGACCCCCAAGGAGAAGTGGCCCAGAGAGTGGCAAGTAGGCGGTAGGAGCATGAATGCCCCAGGCAGAGGGAACTACAGGTGGGATATTGAGATGAAGGGAAGGTGGGAGGAAGCGGCTTAAGGAGGAGGATGAACATGTCACTGAGAAGGCAGAGAGGTAGATGGGACCAGATCACGCAGGATTCGTCGGCAGGTTTAAATGAAATAATATATGCAAAGCATTGAGTGCTCTGTCTGCAAACAGTCAACATTCAAAAAGTGGAAGCTGTCTTTAAGTGCAAATGTACAAGGAGGGGTCTGTCAGTGCTGCTGAAGACAAGTTGCTCCCGAACATCAGAGAAGTGTGCAGAGGGGAGAGGTGGGGTCCCAGAGGCAGACATGAATGTCATCATTTGAGGCAGTTAGAGACAGGAGAGAAGGCATTCAAGTGCCCAGATTTGGGGAGGATGTGTCCAGGGCTCTGTGGGAGTTCTACTTTGTGCCTTGATTGACTTTCTAGAGCTTTAAAAACATCAACTAAACTAACAGCTGGCAAAGAGCTTTGAGATCAAAGCTCTGTCCCTTATAAGTTGTATGACATTGGACAAGTCAAATGTCCTTGTTTGTAAAAGGAAGGAATTGGCCACCATGACCTCTAAGGCCCCTTCCAGTTATATGGGTGAAGGCATTTCTGCTTCCTCCTCACTCTTCAATCTTTCTTCCTTTCAAGTGGCCCACCAATCAATGAAGCCCAGCTGGGGCAGGAGAAATCAGGAGTCCAAGATGATCCAGGGAAACTGGTCAATCTGGGAGTCTGGGATGAAGGATTGTGGGAGGGCCCTCCTAGACTCTGTCTGGTTCATCATTGTCTCCCCAGCACAGTGCTTGGCATAGAGTAGGTGCTTAATAAATATCTGCTGATTGTGAGCTTGAGATTGTTAGGAAAACAAGTGTCACTACTTGCTTAACCGGTTTTAACATGAAGCGATTCATCAGAGAATGTATCTGGGGAACTCAGTCCATTAAGGAATAACCTGGTGGTGGTGGCAGGGTGGGAGGTCAGGTCAGGGGGCAGCAGCAAGATGAGCGCCAGCTCAGGGTGTGAGTCAGAGGCAGTTCTTTCTCTAGAAGTAGAGGAAGGAGTGATCTGAGAGAAGGTTCCAGAACAAGGGTAGTAACTCCTATTCAGGGAGGGCCTGAAATACCTCCTACCCACTGCCCCTCTAACTGCTTTCTCCTCCCTCCTCTTCCATTCAAGCATCCTCTTCATCATCATCGTCTTTCTCACACCTTACAGTTTACAGAGTCCTCTAATTCTCACTGCCACCTTTAGAGAAAGGCTGGATAAAGATTATTATCTCTGCCTACAGCTGAAGAAGCTGAGGCTTTCTGGGAGATTAGACCGTTTTCTCATTTTCTTCTAGCTAGTCAAGGCAATGGAAAGGGTTATAATTCACAAATATGAACTCCTGGGCCAGGGCTTATTCCACTACCTAGCACCTTCTGGTGAGAGGCCTGTATCAGTTACCTATTGCTGCATAGCAAATCATCCCAAAACTCAGTGGCTTAAAACAACAACAATCATTTTATTATTGTTCATGATTTCCATAGGCCACGAATTTTGGAAGGGCTCAGCTGGACAGTTTTGGCTTGGTGTCCTCATGTGGTTGCAGTCAGATGGTGCTGGAGCTGGAACAGCTGGAAGCTGGCAGGCTTCTTTCTCTTTTTGAAAAGCCTCTTTTCGGGGCCTCTCTACCTGGCCTCTCTGTTGGGTTCATTTGGGCTCCCATACAGCATGGCGATCTAGGGAGCTAGAACTTCTTACATGAAGAATCAAGGCCCCAGCACAAGTATTCCCACAAACCAGGCAGAAGCTTTATCAACTTTTATGACTCAGCCTTGGAAGCCACATAGTGTGACCTTTCAGTTAGCAGTCAAATAGTTTGACCACTGCACCACCAGGGCTCCTCGCGTTTGCCATTACAGACACGTATGAGATACCTCATTAGAATGGCAATGATTTTTAAAAAAAGGAAAAAAAAATAGGTGTTGGCAAAGTTGTGGAGAAATTGGAACCCTCATCCATTGCTGGTAGGAATGTAAAATGCTGCAGTCACTGTGGAGAACAGTTTGGCAGTTTCTCAAAAATAAACACAGTACTACCATATGACCCAGCAATCCCAATTCTAGGTATATACTCCAAAGAAGTGATGGCAGGAACACAAACAGAAACTTGTACACTGATGTTCATTGCAGCACTTTTCACAATAGCCAAAAGGTGGAAACAACTGAAATGTCCATCAACAGATGAATGGATAAACAAAATGTGGTGTATACACACAATGGAATACTACTCAGCCGTAAAGAGAAATGAAGTCCTGATGCATGCCACAACATGGATGAACCTGGAAAAGTTTATAGTTAGTGAAATAAGTTAGCTACAAAAGGACAAATGCTGTGTCATCTCAGTTACATGAAATAAATAAATATATAGAGACCAAAAATTATTAGTGATTACGAAGCGTGGGAAGGAGGGGGGAAAGGGAGTTTTTGCTTAGAAGTTAACGTTACTGATGGTGGAATAGTTTGGTAAAGGACAGTGTCTTAGTTATCTAGTGCTGCTATAACAGAAATACCACAAGTGGATGGCTTTACCAAAGAGAAATTTATTCTCTCACAGTCTAGGAGGCTAAAAATCCCAATTCAGGGTGCCAGCTCCAGGGGAAGTCTTTCTCTCTCTGTTGGCTCTGGGGAAGGTCCTTGCCATCAATCTTCCTCTGATCTAGGAGCTTCTCAGCACAAGGACCCCAGGTCCAAAGGATGCATTCACCTCAGGCTCTTGTTTCTTGGTGGTATGAGATCCCCCTGTCTCTCTGCTCGCTTCTCTCTTTTATATCTCAAAAGAGATTGACTTAAAACACAACCATCTTGTAGATTGAGTCCTGCCTCATTAACATAACTGCCTCTAATCCTGCCTCATTAACATCATAGAAGAATGATTTGCAACACATAGGAAAATCATATCAGATGACAAAATGGTGGAAAATCACACAATACTGGAAATCATGGCCTAGCCAAGTTGACACATATTTTGGGGGGACACAATTCAATCCATGACAGTGATAATCGTTGTACAACATGAAGAATGCTGTCAATGTCACTGAATTACACACGTAGAAGTTGTTGAATTGGCGAATACTTTTGTTTTGTATACTCTCACCACAATAAAAGAAAAGGTTATGTGCTATATGATTTCATTTATATAACATTGAAATGACAAAATTATGGAGATGAAAAACACGTCAGTGATTTCCAGAAGTTAAGAAGTGGGAGCATTAGGGAGGTAGCTGTGACTATAAAAAGGTAGCACAAGAGATCCTTGTAATGAAGGTACTGTTCTATAACTTGATTGTGGTGGAGGGAGGGGTTACAAGAATCTACACATATGACAAAATTGCACAGAATGAAATACATACACAATAAAAACGAGTGCATGTAGAACTAGTAAAATCTGAGTAAGGTTAGTGGATTGTATTGTACCAATGTCAATTTTCTGCTTGTGATAGTGTTACCATTGCGGGGAAATGAGGAAAGGGCATAAGGGATCTCTCTCTATTATTTCTTACAAATGCATGTGCATCTACAAGTTTTACAAGTTTTTTAAAAATTCTGCTTGCCAAACTGGACCCTAAATGACAAACCACCTTCTCCTTTTGGTGAGTATGCCTATGACATGTTTTTCCATGTGGCCTTGGTGATTTCCTCCCTACCCCCAAATAGCTGCAGCTCTCTCCTGCCTCTGAAGACTCTGTCACATTTGTTGTCCCTCTTATGGAACTTGTTTACAATTGTAATGTAGTTATTTATGCTCTTAGATCTGCTACCAGACTTCAGGCTCTTTGAAATCAGAGGTTAAGTGTAAATCTAATACACCACCACTCTGAGTCTGAGTGGTATACATAGGAGAAGAGGGCAGTACAGATAGATGGGTCTATCAACACATAGTTCTTTTCTCCATAATTTCATACACTTACCAGCAGGTGGCAACAGTATCCTACCGTTTTTTAAGGACACCGACTACCTCTCCCCTGACATCTGGCCAATTTGCAGAGGTCTATTCTATGACTCTTTACTGAGCATCTACCCGAAGTCCAGGGTCATATGCTAAACACTGGGGGAGATGGACGGGGTTGGGGGTAGTGTGGATATAACAAAAGGAATGCTTACTCAATTTTCAGAGGGTACAGTTCAGAGGTCAGTGAAATATACACAAAGCAAATAAGACAGCCTATTACAAGGTAAGGAGGCAGTGATTGTTCAGTGGCAGAACTCTCTCTTTCCATGCGGGAGACCCAGGTTCAATTCCTGGCCAATGCACCTTTTGCGCAGACACCACGCGTCTGTCAGCGGAAACTTGCATGCTGTTATGATGCTGAACGGGTTTCAGCGGAGCTTTCAGACGAAGATTGACTAGGAAGAAGGGCCTGATGATCTACTTCTGAAAATCAGACAATGAAAACCCTATTTAATCACAATGGTCCAATCCACAACTGATCATGAGGATGGCACAGTACCTTGCAGCATTTTGTTCCATTGTACATAGGATCACCATGAACAGAGCCTACTTGATGGCACAACTACAAGACAATGGACCTATGTGAGCCTGACTGGTGACACCACCTCCTTGGGACTCAGTTTCTTCATTCTTTAAACAAGGCGGTTGGAAGAAGGTGTTCAGGGTTCCTTTCAGCTCCTGAGTTCCTTCAATATACTAAAGCATATTCATGAGCAATCTAGAAGAGAGATCAGCATGTGCAGGTGTAGCCATGCAAAGCTCCATGAAGAAGAACGGAGTCGGGCCCTGAAAGATGAACGAGGCTCGTTAAAGGAGGAGCCACTGCTGTAATAAAGATCATTATCCATACCATTGTTACCATGTGGAAACCCCAGGTTCTTGCTCGGCATGACTTGTATTGGCCAAAAAATGAGAGCCCAAAGTGGAAAGGCAGAAAAGAACCTTTATTTCATTGTGCAAGGAAAGGAGTCAGTTGGAGTTGCTGCTGCCAAGACTGCTCCCAGAGGGTGAGGGGAAAAGTTACTTTTAAGGGGTTTCCAAGTAGGGGGGTTATACAAGTTATGTCAGCAACATTCTTAATCACACTATGCAGGCACAGTGGGGTTTACATATAACTTGAAAGCTGTAGCGGAGGAAGCCAAGCAAAGGAAATAGAATTCTGATTCAAAGCTACCTGAGGCTCTGCCTTATTACTAAGATTTCTGTACGGTGTGGTACAGGAGGAGGTCCGTGGGGGGTGGGGATGGGTGACACCATGAGTTATTGCACTGGGTAACCAACCCTAGTGATGTCAGTGGACGACAGAAATTCAGAGGGATTAAGAAACTTGCACAAAGTCACTCAGCTAATGATAGGCAGAGGTGGGAATTCCAATACCTTCTGTATGACCTCAGAGCTTGCCCTCTTTCCACTGCATGGCATGCAAACAGAGGGAAGGGTTCACTCTACTCTAAGGGTTGTGGAAGACTAGGTGATTTAAGCAGAGTCTCAGCAAATGAGTGAAGCTTCTGGAAGAAGAGGCAAGAGCAAGTGCACAAGCATAAGGAGCCAAGGCGTAGAAGGCAGGGGGTATTTGAAGAACTTGAGACAGCACAGCAGGGGAATGGTTAGAGGACAGCTAAAAACAAAGGCAAGACTGTACAAAACCTCCTCTGCCTTGCCAGGGGTGTCTGGACTCAGCTGTGTAAGCAACACAAAGCCTTGGAGGGTTTTAAGCAAGATTGTAAAATGATCCAATCTGTGTTTTTCCTTTTTCCTTACTGATGTAGTTAAATGAAGTTTACACTTCAAGTTAGTCTCCCATACAGAATTTTTTTTTAACATACATTGTTATGAGACCCCAACCGCTCACCCCATTCTGCGACAGCACACTCCTCCCCTCCGCCCCTGATTCCCCATGAACATTCAACCAGCTCCTTACTCTCTCTGCCTTCCCCTCTC
>NW_004444013.1:526300-527476 GCF_000243295.1 Trichechus manatus latirostris
GTAACCATCAAAGAATGTTTTCTTCTGTGTTTAAACCTTTTCTTGAGTTCTTATAATTTGGTCTTGTACAGTATTTGTCCTTCTGTGCCTGACTAAATTCACTCAGCATAATAAGTTCTAGCTTCCACCAAGTTATACGATGTTTCACAGCTTCATAATTGTTCTTTATCATTGCATAATATTCCACTGTGTGGATATACCATAGTTTGTTTATCCATTCGTCCGTCGATGGTCACTTAGGTTGCTTCCATCCTTTGACTATTGTGAACAGTGCTGCGATGAACATGGGTGTGCATATACCTATTCATGTGACGACTCTTGTTTCTCTAGGATATATTCCAAGGAGCGGGATAGCTGGATCGTATGGTACTTCTATTTCTAGCTTTTTATGGAAGCGACAAATCGATTTCCAAAGTGGTTATACCATTTTACATTCCCACCAACAGTGCATAAGTGTTCCAGTCTCTCCACAACCTCTCCAGCATTTGTTATTTTGTGTTTTATGGATTAGTGCTAGCCTTGTTGGGGTGAGATGATATCTCATTGTAGTTTTGATCTGCATTTCACTGATGGCTAATGATCGTGTGCATTTCTTCATGTGTATGTTAGCCACGTGAATATCTTCTTTGGTGAAGTGCCTGTTCATATCCTTTGCCCATTTTTTAATTGGGTTATTTCTCTTTTTGCTGTTGAGGTTTTGGAGTATCTTGTAGATTTTAGAGATTAAACGCTGATCAGATTTGTGGTAGCCAAAAATTTTTTCCCAATCTGTAGGTTGTCTTTTCACTCTTTTGGTGAAGTCTTTGGATGAGCATAAGTGTTTGATTTTTAGGATCTCCCATTTACCTAGTCTCTCTTCTGGTGCTTGTGCATTGTTACTTATGGTTTGCATTGTGTTTATGCCATGTATTAGGGCTCCTAGAGTTGTCCCTATTTTTTCTTCCATGATCTTTATCTTTTTAGATTTTATATTTAAGTCTTTGATCCATTTTGAGTTAGTTTTTGTACACGGTGTGAGATATGGGTCTTGTTTCAGTTTTTTGCATATAGATATCCAATTATGCCAGCACCATTTGTTGAAGAGACTGTCTTTTCCCCAATTAATGGACTTTGGGCCTTTGTCAAATATTAGCTGCTCATAGGTGGATGAGCTTATATCTGGATTCTCAATTCTGT
>NW_004444013.1:532717-535138 GCF_000243295.1 Trichechus manatus latirostris
TTAAGTGAAATTTTACAATTCAAGGTAGTCTCTCATACGAAAATTTATACTAACATTGTTATTTGACCTAGTTGCTCCCCTTGTACTGAGACAGCACACTCCTCCTTTGCACCCCGGATTTCCTATGTCCGTTAAACCAGCTCCTGACCCTCTCTGTCTTTTCATCTCACCTTCAGACAGGAGCTGCCATTTAGTCTCATGTGTCTACTTGAGCTAAGAAGCACTCTCTTCAGGAGTATCATTTTATGTCCCAGAGTCCAGTCTAATCTTTGTCTAAAGAGTTGGCCTTCCCCCGAATAAGTAAAGCATTAGTCAAGAAGAAGAACAAAGTGGGAAGCCTCACACTACCTGCTTTTAGAACCTATTATACTGCCATGGTAGTCAAAAGAGCCTGGTACTGGTACAACAACAGATATATAGACTAATGGAATTCATCCACCTGTGAGCAGCTGATATTTGACAAAGGCCCAAAGTCCATTAATTGGGGAAAAGACAGTCTCTTCAACAAATGGTGCTGGCATAACTGGATATTCATCTGCAAAAAACTGAAACAAGACCCATACCTTTTCTTGAGTTCTTATAATAGTGGTCTTGTACAATTTTTGTCGTTCTGTGACTGACTAAATTCACTCAGCATAATGAGTTCCAGCTTCCTCCATGTTGTAAGATGTTTCACCGCTTCATCATTGTTCTTTATCGTTGTGTAGTATTCCAATGTGTGGATATACCATAATTTGTTTATCCATTCGTCCATTGATGGACACCTAGGTTGTTTCCATCTTTTTGCTATCCTGAACATGGATGTACATGTATCTATTCGTGTGATGGCTCTTATTTCTCTAGGATATATTCCAAGGAGAGCGATAGCTGGATGGTATGGTACTTATATTTCTAGGTTTTTAAGGAAGTACCAAATCGATTTCCAAACTGGTTGTACTATTTTACGTTTCCACCAACAGTGTGTAAGTGTTCCATTCTCTCCACAACCTCTCCAGCATTTACTGTTTTGTGATTTTTGGATTAATGCCAGCCTTGTTGGGGTGAGATGATATCTCATTGTAGTTTTGATCTGCATGTCTCTAATGGCTAATGCTCGCGAGCATTTCTTCATGTGTCTGTTAGCCACGTGAATATCTTCTTTGGCAAAGTGACTGTTCATATCCTTTGCCCATTTTTTAATTGGTATGTCTTTTGTTGTTGAGGTTTTGTAGTATCTTGTAGATTTTAGAGATTAGACGCTGATCACATTTGTTGTAGCCACTCACTAAAGTGGGATGCACAACATTTTCTTAATAAATTTTGTTATGCCAATTTATCTAGATGTCCCCTGAAACCATGGTCCCCAGACCCCCACCCCTGCTATTCTGTCCTTCGAAGTGTTTGGTTGTATTCAAGAAACTTCTTAGCTTTGGTTTAGTCCAGTTGTGCTGACTTCCCTTGTAGTGTGTGTTGTCCTTCCTTTAACCTAATTCTTGTCTACTATCTAGTTAGTGAATTCCCCTCTCCCACCCTCCCCACCCTTGTAACCATCAAAGAATCTTTGCTTCTGTGTTTAAACCTTTTCTTGAGTTCTTACAATAGTGGTCTTATACAATATTTGTCCTTTTGCAAGTGACTAAATCCACTCAGCATAATGCCTTCCAGATTACTCCATGTTATAAAATGTTTCCCAGATTCATTGTTCTTCATTATCATTGGGTAGTATTCCACTGTGTGAATATACCATAATTTGTTTATCCTTTTATCCATTGATGGGCACCTAGGTTGTTTCCATCTTTTTACTATTGTGAACAGTGCTGCAATGAACATGGGTGTGCATATATCTATTCGTGTGAAGACTTTTATTTCTCTAGGATATAGTCCAAGGAGTGGGATTGCTGGATTGCATGGTACTTCTATTTCTAGCTTTTAAGGAAGCACCAAATCGATTTCCAAAGTGGTTTTACCATTTTACATTCCCACCAGCAGTGTATAAGTGTTCCAGTCTCTCCACTACCTCTCCATTTATTATTTTTTGTTTTTTAGATTAATGCTATCCTTGTTGGGGTGAGATGGTATATAATGGCTAATTAATGATCGTTAGCATTTCATCATGTAGCTGGTAGTTGCCTGAATGTTTTCTTTGGTGTAGTGCCTGTTTATATCTTTTGCCTGTTTTTTAATTGGGTTATTTATCTTTGTGGTTGAAGTTTTGCAGTATCTTGTAGATTTTAGAGACTAGATGTTGATCAGATTTGTCGTAGCCAAAATTTTTTTCCCAGTCTGTAGGTTGTCTTTTGACTGTTTTGGTGAAGTCTTTTGATGAGCGTAAGTGTTTGATTTTTTTAGGAGCTCCCAGTTATCTAGTTTCTTTTCTGGTGTTGGTGCATTGTTACTTATGGTTCGTATTGTGTTTATGCCATGTATTAGGGCTCCTAGCAT
>NW_004444013.1:536212-544099 GCF_000243295.1 Trichechus manatus latirostris
TATTGTTTTAGATTTTCTATTTAGGTCTTTGATCCATTTTGAGTTAGTTTTTGTGCATGGTGTGAGGTATGGGTCTTGTTTCAGTTTTTTGCAGGTGGATATACGGTTATGCCAGAACCATTTGTTAAAGAGACTGTCTTTTCTCCAATTAAGGGTCTTTGGGCCTTTGTCAAATATCAGCTGCTCATAGGTGGATGAATCTATGTCTAGATTCTCAATTCTGTTCCATTAGTTTATGTATCTGTTGTACCAGTACCAGGCTGTTTTGACTACCATGGCAGTATAATAGTTTCTAAAACCAGGTAGTGTGAGGCCTCCCACTTTGTTCTTCTTCTTGAGTAATGCTTTACTTATCTGGGGCCTCTTCCCTTTCCACATGAAGTTGGTGATTTGCTTCTCCATCTCATTAAAAAATGCTGTTGGAATTTGGATCAGGATTGCATTGTATCTGTAGATCGCTTTGGGTAGAATTGACATATTCACAATGTTGAGTCTTCCTATCCATAAGCAAGCTATGTTTTTACATTTACATATGTCTCTTTTGGTTTCTTGCAGTAGTGTCTTGTAGTTTTCATTGTATAGGTCTTTTATGTTTCTAGTTAGATTTATTCGTAAGTATTTTATCTTCTTGGGGGCTACTGTAAATGGTATTGATTTGGTGATCTCCTCTTCGAAATTCTCTTTATTGGTGTAGAGGAATCCAACTGATTTTTGTATGTTTATCTTGTATGTTTATCTATTTCTTCTAGGTTTTCAAATTTGTCACAGTACAATTTTTCATAATATTCTGCTATGATTCTTTTAATTTCAGTTGGGTCTGTTGTGATATCGTCCATCTCATTTTTTATTTGGGTTATATGCTTCCTGTCCTGTTTTTCTTTTGTCAGTTTGGCCAATGGTTTATTGATTTTGTTGATCTTTTCAAAGAACTAGCTTTTGGTCTTGTTAAGGCTTTCAATTATTTTTCTATTCTCTATTTCATTTAACTCTGCTCTAATTCTTATTATTTCCTTTCTTGTGGCACCTGAGGGCCTCCTTTGTTGCTCTCTTTCTATTTGTTCGAGTTGTAGAGTTAAAGTTTTGATGTTGGCCCTTCTTCGTTTTGGATGTGTGCATTTATTGCTATAAACTGACCTCTGAGCACTACTTTTGCTGTGTTCCAAAGGTTCTAGTAGGATGTGTTTTCATTCTCTTTTGATTCTGTGAATTTCTTTATTCCATCCTTAATTTCTTCTATAACTCAGTAGTTTTTGAGCAAGGTGTTGTTCAGTTTCCATGAGTTTGATTTTTTTTTCCTTGCTTTTTCTGTTATTGATTTCTACTTTTATGGCTTTATGGTCAGAAGAGATCCTTTGTAATGTTTTGATGCTTTGGATTTTGTTAAGACTTGCTTTATGGCCTAATACGTGGTCTATTCTGGAGAATGCTCCATGTGCGTAGGAGAAGAAAGTATACTTGGCTGCTGTTGGGTGGAGTGTTCGGTATATGTCTATGAGATCAAGCTGATTGATTGTATCATTTAGATCTTCCGTGTCTTGACTGAGCTTCTTTCTGGATGTTCTGTCCTTCACTGAAAGTGGTGTGTTGAAGTCTCCTACTATTACTGTGGAGCCGTCTATCTCTCTTTCCAATACTGTTAAAGTTGTTTTATGTATTTTGGAGCCCTGTCATTAGGTGGGTATGTATTTATTATGGTTATGTCCTCCTGGTGTATTGACTCTTTAATTATTGTATAATGTCCTTCTTTATCTTTTGTGGATTTTACTTTAAAGTCTATTTTGTCAGAGATTAATATCACCACTCCTTCTTTTTCTTCAGTGTTGTTTGCTTGATATATTTTTTTGATCCTTTGAGTTTTAGTTTGTGTGTTTAAGTCTAAGGCACGTCTTTTGTAGGCAGTATCTGGATGGATCTTGTATCTTTACCCATTCTGCTACTCTCTGTTTGTTTATTGGTGCATTTACTCCATTTACATTCCACGTAATTATTGATAGGTATGAGTTTAGTGCTGTCATTTCGATATCTTTTTGTGTGTTGTCATTGACAGTTTCTTTGTTCCACTTAATTTTCTCTGCTGAGTCGTTTTTCTTTATGTATTTTCTTTTCATTGTTGTTTATTCTGTGTTTGCTGAGTCTTTATATTTTTCTTGTTTTTTATTTTGACGTGTAGGATTGTTAGTTTCCTTTGTAGTTACCTTAGTATTTACCTCTATTTTTCCGAGTTTTAACTAGTCTTCCTTTTCTTTATATCATCTTGACTTCACCATGTGAAAGATCTGTGACTACATTTTTTAGTCCCTCTTTTTTGTTTTAATGTTATCATCTTTTACATATTGATGTCTCTGTGTCCCTATTTTCAGTCTTTTAGCTTTGATTTATTTTCATAACTTCCCTATCTGGGTTGATATCCAGTTGCTCTGTCCTGTATTCTAGTCTTGTGTTGTTATCTGATGTTATTGATTTTCTAATTGGAGGATTCCCTTTAGTATTTCTTGTAATTTTGGATTGGTTTTTGCAAATTCCCTAAACTTCTGTTTGTCCGCAAATGCCCTAGTTTTGCCATCATATTTGAGAGACAGTTTTGCTGGATATATAATTCTTGGCTGGCAATTTTTTTCCTTCAAGGCTTTGTATATGTCATCCCATTGCCTTCTTGCCTGCATGGTTTCTGCTAAGTAGTCTGAGCTTAGTCTTATTGATTCTCCTTTGTAGATGACTTTTCATTTATCCTCAGCTGCTCTTAAAATTCTCCCTTTATCTTTGGTTTGGGCACGTTTGATTATAATACGTCTTGATGACTTCCTTTTGGGATCTACCTTGTATGGGGTTCAATGAGCATCTTGGATACATATCTTCTCATCTTTCACAATACCAGAGAAGTTTTCTGCCAACAAATCTTCAACAATTTCCTCTGTATTTTCTGTTATCCCCCCTGTTCTGGTACTCCAATCACTCATAGGTTATTTCTCTTGATAGAGTCCCACATAATTCTTAGGGTTCCTTCATTTTTTAAAATTCTTTTATCTAATTTTTCCTCAAATAAGTTGGTGTCAAGTGCTTTATCTTCAATCTCACTAATTCTGACTTCCATTGCCTCAATTCTGCGCCTATGACTTTCTATTGAGTTGTCTAATTCTGAAATTTTATTGTTAATCTTCTGGATTTCTGATTGCTGTCTCTCTATGGATTCTTGCAGCCTGTTAAATTTGTCATTATGCTCTTGAATAACCTCCTTAAGTTCCTCTATTGCTTTGTCTGTTCATTGGCTTGTTCTGCATTTTGAATGATCTCTTTCCTAATCGCTTGAAGAGTTCTGCATAGTAATTTTTTGTATTCTGCCTCCGTTAATTCCAAGAAATTCTCTTCCTCCGAAAAATTTATTGGGTCTTTATTTTGGGAGCTTGCTGACGCCATCATGGTCTGCCTCTTTATGTGATTTGATATTGACAGTTTTCTCTGAGCCATCAATAAGTTATTATAATTTATTTATTTTATGTTTGCTTACTGTGTCCTAGCTTCTTATTTTGTTTAGTTTTGCTATGCCCAAATAGGCTGCTCGTGTGAGCTAGTTTGATTATAGGCACCTTTGAAGCTCTAACATCCCATCACCAGGTAGTTAGATCTGTTACCAAGTTTGTGAGCCCAGGAGTCTGTTTACTTTTCTTGTATGGATTCAGCTCAGGTGTCCAGGTAGTCAGTCACCAAGTGTGTGGTGCAGGCTCACTTACAGTCCTAGACAGGCAGGGATGATTGGTGTAGATGCAGGTATCTGGCTGCAGTAGGGAATCACACACTGAGCAAGGCAGGGGGCTGACGCCTGCCCCTGAGTGTCTGGGAGGAAAGTGTGTCCCTGTTCCCTAGAGCACATAGGTTGGTGGGTTTTGCAGCTGGACTATGAGCACCCAGTGCTGTTGGCTGTAAAGACTGAGAGGCATCACTTATTCTTGGACCTCTGTCATAGGTGGTTAGGTGGCGTGGGTGGAGCCACCAGTCCTCAGGCCCCTGATGTGGGCAGATGAGGAACTTGCTTAATGGGAAGAGCAGTGTCAAATGTCACAAACCTGTCACTTCACAACTGAAACAGTTGAGGTTAGACTTCAAATATATACCCTGTTGTGCTGTGGTAATGAGAGCCTATACTGTTAAAATGGGCCCACATAGGTCTACGCAGGGGTGAAAGGCATTCAAGGTCTATGGACCCCTTATGCCTGTGCCTAGGCAAAAGAGTTGTGCCAACCCTGAGTTCCTGGCTTAGGGGAACTGGCAGATTATTTTTTCCCTGTTTGTTGGTTTGTTCCCTCTCCAAGGCCAGGAGAATGGCTCACGGTGCATGACAGGTCCTACTTCTGGCCCAGGGGACTCAGCAATTGCAGAAGCTGGCCCGGGCCCCAGTGCAGAGCTGGGAGGGAAGAGGAAAATGGGAGAGAGGTTTTTCCCATATAGGGTGTTTTTTGATCTGCATGGTATACCAGACGCAAGTACTTATCTTTAGCTCCTTGAGCACCACTTTTCACTGGTTCTGGAGGACTGAGTAGACTCTTTGCCACTGGGCCTCTCCTGATGTGGAAAACGCCTCCCAAGCACCACTGCTTGCCTCACCGTGCATGTGAGCCAATCTGGCCTGAAAGGTGCTGGCTCCCGCCAGGTCAGGTCTGGCAGTTCCTGGCTGCTTCCAAACTGTCTCTCACTCACCCTGCCACTCAGTCCAATTCCTCAACTTTGCTTTTGATGTTCAGAGCTCCTTGATTGTCATATACAATCGATTCACTTGTTTTTTCGGGTCTTTGTTGTAAGAGGGACTACAGAAATCATCTGACTACTCTGCCATCTTGGCCCCATCTCTCCTCCATTAAATATTTATTGAATGCTTACTATCTGTGTGCTAGGACCATAGAAATGTCCACAGAAGACTCTATCTCTCCCTTATGAAGCACATAATCAGAAATTGTTCTTGAGATTTAGCACATAATTTACTATTGTGTCAATTACCATTAGTCAAGAAAGACTAGTTGAGTACCTACTTATGTGGCAAAACCCATCTACAGTATATGCAAATATGTACAAAAAGCTACTGTATCATAGAGAGTTCTGGTGTAAGCAACAAAAAACTTAATTTTGCCTAGTTCAAACACAAGGGAGACTATCCAGCAGGACTGGGGGCATTGGTGCTTCAGTGGCAGATTTCTTGCCTTCCATGTGGGAGACTTGAGTTCAATTTATGATCAATTGACCTCATGTGCAGCCACCACCCATTTGTCAGTGTAGGCT
Source organism: Trichechus manatus latirostris (assembly GCF_000243295.1). Taxonomy (NCBI): domain Eukaryota; kingdom Metazoa; phylum Chordata; class Mammalia; order Sirenia; family Trichechidae; genus Trichechus; species Trichechus manatus. Next base: position 541,481 of record NW_004444013.1, read on the forward strand.
TGTGTGTTGCCGTGATGCTGAACAGGTTTCAGCAGAGCTTCCAGACTAAGACAGTTTAGGGTGAATGGCCTGGCAATCTACTTCTGAAAATCAGCCAATGAAAATACTATGGATTGCAATGGTTCAATCCACAACCAATAATGAGGATGGTGCAGTATTGAGCAGCATTTTGTTCCGTTGTGCATGTGGTCACCATGAGTTGGGGGCTGACTCGACAGCAGTTAACAACAACAACAACATCCAGCATGATTGGCTACATAATTTGCAGGGCCCAGTGCAAAATGTGGGCACCCTTGTTAAAAAATTATGAAGAATGTCCAGAGGACAACAGCAGAGCATTAAACCAAGCATTGTTACTAGTTGCCAACTCATGGCAGCTCCATGTGTTACAGAGTAGAACTGCACCATAGGGTTTTCTTGGCTATAATCTTAACAGGAGAAGGTCTCTAGGTCTTTCTTCCTCGATATTGGTGGGTCGGCTCTCACCAACAACTTTTAGGTTAGTGGTGGACTGCAAATCGTTGGGGGCCTTAAACCAAGAGTGGACCCCAGTAAACGCAGGGCCTTGAGCAAATGTACAAGTCACACGTCCATAAAGTGAAGCCAACCCTGTTGTTGGGGGAGGTGGGAGAATAAGGCTTGTAAATGGGAGAATCAAGCCATCTCCAGAGAACACATGCAGTGTAAAATATGTCAAATCTGTGATATTCCTCCCTTTGAGAGGTGGAACCTAATTCTCGTTCCTCTGATTGTGGGCTGTATGTAGTGACTGTCTTCTAATAAATAGACTAAAGTGGGTAACTTCAGAGACCAGGTCATAAAAGGTGCTACATATAGCAGTTAGCTGCCATGTCATGAGGACACTCAAGCAACCTAGGAAGGGGTCCACATGTTGAGGAAGTGAGCCCTCTTGCCAACAACCATGGGAATAAGCCGTTTTGGAAGTGGTTCCTCTAACCACATTCAAGTTTTCAGATGGCCGCAGTCCCTGCTGGCATACTGAATGAAACCACAGGAGAAATCCTACCAGCTGAGCTAGTCCTGAATTCCAGACCCGCAGAAACTATGAGATAATAGATGTTTGTTGTTTAAGTCACTAAATTTGGGGTAATTTTTACACAGCGGTACATAAGTAAAATAATGCCAAACAAACCACATAAAATGTCTTGTAGCAGAAACTGCCAGCTGGAACAATCCTTTCCTTGTTCAGCTTTGACTCACTTGCTCAAGATTCAAAATTTTGGGAGAGAGTAGCTTATTGTCCGAACTTAGGACACTGAGAGGAAGGACAGGATCCCTTCAGCAGTCTTCTGTCTTAGTGTATAGGTACTTGGGTTTACTCTTCCTCCAAAGCTGCACCTATTGGGAGGGGGTGATTTCGCGATGAGAAAAGGGCCCAAATACAACAGATGTCAGCTACTTCTACTTGTTGTTTTTGTTAGCTGCTGCCAAGTGGATTCCAACTCATAGTGACTTTATGTACCCAGAACAAAATGTTGCTTGGTCCTGTGTCATCCTCACAATCACTAGCACGTTCAAGTCCGTTGTTGTAGCTATTGTGCCAGTCCATCTCACCAAGGGTCTCCCTCACACTTGCTGGCCCTCTACTAAGACATCACCACACATGATGTCCTCCTCTATTGATTGATCCCTCCTGATGATGTGTGCAATGCAAATGAGTTCAACAATGTTGTTTTCACTGGCTGATTTTTGGAAGAAGATCACTAGGCCTTTCTTCTTAGTCTGTCTTAGTCTGGAAGCTCCTCTGAAACTTGTCCGCCATAGGTGACCCTGCTGGCATTTGAAATACTGGTGGCATAACTCACAGCATCACAGCACCACATGAGCCTCTATCGTACAACAGACTGACAGGCAAGTGGTGGTACTTAGGGAACTCAAATTTTAACACATGAAAAAGGAACTCATAATAAAATAATCAAGCAAATGAGAACTACTTGCTTTACAGATATCTGTAGAGTGAAAGATTCTACCCTCCCCTCAAGGTGTTTCAGGCATCAGTAGCAGAGAAGGAAGATGTTGGGTCTGGAGCCTTCCCAACACTAAGTGCACTGGGCAGCCAGCCATTTCTTCCTCAGATCAGTGAGGCTGGTGCAACTGGGGAAAGCACAGGGTTTGGAATCAGCTGACCTGGGGCTGTCACTCACTGTGTACTAATCACTTAACCTCTTTGACTTTCAATTCCCACGCCTGTAAAATGGGGATTTAACGAATTAATTCCTACCTGTTGGTAGGAAAAATGTTGCAGTTATTTTTCTTTTCCTCTTTTTCTCTTCTTTTTAAATGTTTGTTTTTTATTGAAGTTATGATGTATAGAATTGTAAAATATCAAATAGTTCTCTAAGGCTAATGACAAAAAAACCAGTCTTCTCCTCTCTCTCTTCTGTCCTCTTCCTCTTTCTTCTTTACTCTCTCCTCCTCTCCCCTCCTCTCCTCTTCCCTCCTTCCTTTCCCTATCCTTTCCTTTCCTTTCCTCTTCCCTCTAAGGTGACTCTCACTTCTCAGAAGCAGCCACTTTCAATTCAATGTTGCTTGGAAGCCCCAGGAACTCTAGAAACATTTCATTTGAATTTTATTTCAATAATACATTTTTAACTCTTT
>NW_004444013.1:544248-546655 GCF_000243295.1 Trichechus manatus latirostris
TATAATATAAATTTCAATTTCGTCTGCTTTTTACCTTTTGGTTCTATATTGAGATTTTATTTTGAAAAAGGGTGGCTCTGATTAAAAAATATATTTTTGAAAGCCACTGAGATAATGGTTTTGAAATGCTTTATAAGCTGTTAGATGCTAAGGCGATGTTAGTGAAGTTTGACACCCCTGACCGTCAGAAAGCAGGGAGCAGCATTCTGGAGGGCATGTGTGGTGCACTTCTGGAAAGCACGTCACAAGTCACTCTCACCTGGGTGGACCTCTGGATCATTGCAGTTCAGTAGCCTTGCTGCTAGAAGTTGGAATCAATTTGCATGGACCAAATCCAAGACCACCCCTACCCAGGCCTTTTGCTCTCTGCTCCAGGCCTCCTATTCTCTGAGGAATTTCTAGAGCCCCTATTCTCTGCAGGATTTCCAGATTCCCTAGGAATCGTCATCTCTCTGCAGAGTCAGCAGGGAGTCCCACCCATCAGAAGTAAACCCAGCTCCTTGCTCCTGTCTTCATCAAGAGGGATGAAGAGAGCCCTGCCAGTTAGAGTAGTCTACACCTCCCCTGGCAGACACCAAGAATGAGACCCATACATGGGGACTAGGACCACATCTCCCAAGGCCTCTTACTGTTAACCTAGAGTAAAAGGGCCCTGTGTATTCTGGGTAAGTCTGTCGCCCATCTACGCCCACCTCGTGCCTTGCCACCACTCTCTGCCTTAAGTCTAACTTTCTCATTGTAATACTAATAAAAACAACAAGAGCAGCTGCAGCAACAGACATTCTTTATTCACTTACTATATATCAGGCACCGTGCTAAGAGTTTCATATATGTTCTTTCACTTAGTCCTCATAGAAACCCTGTGAGCTTAGTATTATGATAATCTACTAGTGAGGACACTGAGGTTAATGGTGGGTGCAGGTTCAGGAACTAGTCTAAGATCACATAGCTGATAAATTGTGGCCCTAGGATTCAGGCTAAGGCAGCCTGACCTCAAGCCTGTGTATATTTGGGACATCTCTGTGTAAGAAAAACAGCTTCAAGTATCATCACAGAGGAGGACTCTGAGGCCCAGGAAGAGGCAGTGACCTGCTTGGAGCAGAGGGACCTTCAAGTAAGGCACCTTGGATTTGCTGGGGTTGCTGGTTGGGAGGAGGGGGAGTAGACGTGGCAGCAACACAACTCCTCCCAGAGTATGTTGAGCCAGCTTCTAATGCCTCCTAGCCCCATCTGTCTCAGCTCTAATGCACTTGGTGAATACTTGACTTCCCCTGGAGAGCCTTAATGGACCCAACAGCGTCACAGCTTTAGATGAAACAATGGATTAATAATGGAGGAAACAAGGTCATTACCTAACAAGCAGGGAGGTAGAGGGCAGAAAAAAGGATTGACTTCTAAGGAATGAAACACTTTCTGACCATTCCTAGGTCCTTATCTCCCCAAGCACATGTTCTCTCTTTTCTACTCCAGGTGTCCTGGTGTCTACCAGGAGGGACAGGAATACATCTATCTGCCTGGACTCCTCTCCTACCGGTATTCCCCAGCTTCCACCCCACCTCAGAATATATTTGAATTTGGAATGGAGTCAGAGAGGATTTGTTGAAGGGTAGGAGCAAGTTTATTTTGAAAAAGCTTCCCAATGATTATAAATTTCACCTTTCCTCCCCTGAGTCCACGAAGAACCATCACTATAGAGTTCTGTGTTTTTTATTCTTTCTTTCCTTCCTCCATCCAACATCCTGATATTAAGAATTTACTATGTGGGGCGCAGCGCCAAGATGGAGGAGTAGTCAGACACTTCCTGTGGTCCCTCTTAAAACAAAGACCAAAAAAAAAAACAAGTGAATTGATTATATATGACAATCTAGGAGCCCTGAACATCAAAGGCAAAGTTGAGGAATCAGAAAGAGTGGCAGGGTGAGGGAGAGATGGTTCGGAAGCAGTGAGGAGTTGCCAGACCTCACCTGATGGGAGCCGGCACCCTTCAGGCCTGATCTGCTGGTGTGCGTGGTGAGGCAAGTAGTGGCACTCTGGAGGCATTTTCCACATCAAGAGAGACCGAGTAGAGGAGTTCCGGCAAAATGGCGCTCTAGGCAGAAGCACCATGCTGTCCCTCCACAGCAAAGATCCAAAAAACTAAGCCAAACAGAGAAAACAACAATCCTGAAACCCTAAAACATCAAATGAAGAGATAAAGAACTCAGCCAAGCACCAAATGGAGTGAGAAAACTGACAGAGAATGGAGAGCGAGGACAGATTCATGCAGAGGTCCCCTACCAGCTAATGCAATGCGGATCCGCCATCTTGGACTTCTACTGGAGACCAGCAAACAGGGCTACGAGAAAGCAGACTCATGGAGCATCCAGTGGGAGACAAAACAACCAGTACTTTGCAATATATGCTTTCC
>NW_004444013.1:547104-548438 GCF_000243295.1 Trichechus manatus latirostris
CTTACCTCTCACCACCTCCCCCTCCATTCGCTCAAATACCTGGCTCCTTGCGCGATCTTTCCTACTTCCTGAGGGGCCGTGGAGCTCCATTCGAGTGTGGAGCTGCTTCCCAGTCTGGGCTGCTGTGCTGGTGGGATCCCGGGGCTTTTGTTCGTTTGTTTGTTTTGAATTGTTTGTTTGTTTTCTTTTCCTTTTCTTCAGTTGGGAGCCCTTTCTGGCCAGGCGGTGCTGCGTGGCAAGGAGATATCCCCTTGGCTTGCACAGACATGCAGAGGGATCCTGAGGGAAGTTTTTTATTGTTTTTTTTTTCTTTCTGTTTTTTGGGGGGCTTTTCTTGTTCTTTTTTTTATTTGTTTTGCTTTCTTTTCCCCTTTTTGTCTTTCTTTATTGCTCAGTTTCTCGTCTCTCTATATCTTCCTTCTCTTTCTGTTCCTGAATACCTGGCGTTGTACACCTCTACGCCTTCTAGCCAGGCTGTACTGCTACACCTGAGAGCGACTTCCCCAGACCCCATAGCTGCACTGGTGGGATCCCTGGGAACTTTACGGTTCATTAACTTTTCGTATTTTTATTTATTCATTCTTTTCTTTTCTTCCTCTTCCCCTTTCTGTTTTTCTCCATTTCATAGTCTCTCATCTCTCCACTCCAACGTCAAGCTCCCCTACCATTCTTTTTTTTCTGTATGTTTTAGGCTACAGTTCCTCTCTCCTCTCTCCCATATCCATCTTAGTGCCACACATAACAATCGCCCCATTGCATCCTGCCTACCTGCACCATGCGCTTGACATCACACCACCAAGCAGCACAGGCATGGCCTACTGGAACCTGCCCTGCACTGATTAGCAACCTGCTCTGGTGGCTGTAGTAAGTGCCACAAACAACCTGTCCCAGTAACTCCTCTTCAGCTAGACCTGCCCTGCCATATCATATCTGAGTGACTAACACTGCCAATTAGAGAAGGAGACGAAAAGTATCATGCCCACAGACGAGCAAACAACAAAGAACACACAATCTGCCTGCTCAGACATAGTCAAATTTTAAAAAAAGGGACAAAACAAACAAATCTACAATCAATAAATGGAAAAATAACTACTGAATGCCCCGAAGACAGCAGACAATATCAAAACATTTACAAAAACAGGAAAGGATGGTTCCAGTAGGCGTCTAAAATAAAACACCAGATGACTCTCCAGTGGAAGAAAATACAATAGAACTACCTGACAGGGAATTCAAATCTCTAATACTCAGAATTCTCCAAGAGGTGAGGCAAAAATCTGACAAACATAAGGAAAAAATAGACAAATTCATGGAAAATACAGACAAAAAATTGGAAG
>NW_004444013.1:556963-566944 GCF_000243295.1 Trichechus manatus latirostris
CTGACTACCTGGACACCTGAGCTGAATCCATACAAGAAAAGTAAACAGACTCCTGGGCTCACAAACTTGGTAACAGATCTAACTACCTGGTGATGGGATGTTAGAGCTTCAAAGGCGCCAATAATCAAACTAGCTCACACGAGCAGCCTATTTGGGCATAGCAAAACAAAACAAAATAAGAAGCTAGGACACAGTAAGCAAACATAAAATAAATAAATTATAATAACTTATTGATGGCTCAGAGAAAACTGTCAATATCAAATCACATAAAGAGGCAGACCATGATGGCGTCAGCAAGCTCCCAAAATAAAGACCCAATAAATTTTTCGGAGGAAGAGAATTTCTTAGAATTAACGCAGGCAGAATACAAAAAATTACTATGCAGAACTCTTCAAGTGATCCGGAAAGAGATCATTCAAAATGCAGAAAAAGCCAAAGAACACACAGACAAAGCAATAGAGGAACTTAAGGAGATTGTTCAAGAGTATAATGGCAAATTTAACAGGATGCAAGAACCCATAGAGAGACAACAATCAGAAATCCAGAAGATTAACAGTAAAATTTCAGAATTAGACAACTTGATAGAAAGTCACAGGCACAGAATTGAGGCAATGGACGTCACAATTAGTGAGATTGAAGACAAAGCAGTTGACACCAACTTACTTGAGGAAAAATCAGATAAAAGAATTTTAAAAATGAAGAAACTCTAAGAATTATTTGGGATTTTATCAAGACAAATAACCTATGAGTGATTGGAGTACCAGAACGGAGGGATAACAGAAAGTACAGAGGAAATTGTTGAAAATTCGTTGGCAGAAAACTTCGTTGATATCATGAGAGATGAGAAGATATCTATCCAAGATGCTCATTGACCCCCACACAAGGTAGATCCCAAAAGATTATAGTCAAGACATATCATAATCAAACTTGCCAAAACAAGATAAAGAGAGAATTTCAAGAACAGCTGGGGATAAACGAAAAGTCATCTACAAAGAAGAGTCAATAAGAATAAGCTCAGAATACTTAGCAGAAACCATGCAGGCAAGAAGGCAATGGAAAGACATATATATAAAGCCTTAAAGGAAAAATTTGCCAACCAAGAATTATACATCCAGCAAAATTGTCTCTCAGATATGATGGCAAAATTAGGGCATTTCCAGACAAATAGAAGTTTAGGGAGTTTGCAAAACCAAACCACAATTACAGGAAGTACTAAAGGGAGTCAGTAACATCAGATAACAACCCAAGACTAGAACATAGGACAGTGCAACCAGGTATCAACCCGGATAGGGAAGTCACAAAAACAAATCAAAGCTAAAACACTGAAAATAGGGAAACAGAGAAGTCAATATGTAAAAGACAACAACATTAAAAAAAAAAGAGGGACTAAAAAATGTAGACATTGATTTTACATATGAAGAGGAAGTCAAGGCAATATAAAGAAATAAAAGACTGGTTTAAACTTAGAAATAAAGCGGTAAATATTGAGGTAACCACAAAGAAACTAACAACCTTACACACCAAAATAAAAAACAAGAAAAATATAAATACTTAGCAAATACAAAATCAACTACAATGAAAAAGATGAAAAGAAAAATAGAAATTTTTTCAGCATAGAAATTTTTTCAACATAGAAAACTAAGTGGAACAAAGAAACTGTCAACAACACAAAAAAAGACATCAAAATGACAACACTAAACTCATAACTATCAATAATTCCATGGAATGTAAATGGATTAAATGCACCAATAAATAGACACAGAATCACAGAATGCATAAAAAAACACGATCCGTCTATATGCTGCCTACAAGAGACACACCTTAGACTTAAAGACACAAACAAACTAAAACTCAAAGGATGGAAAAAAATATATCAAGCAAACAACACTCAAAAAAACAGCAGGAGTGGCAATAGTAATCTCTGACAAAATAGACTTTAAAGTAAAATCCTCTACAAAGGATAAAGAAGGACATTATATAATGATTAAAAAATCTGTACACCAGGAGGACATAACTATAATAAATATTTAAGCACCCAATGACAGGGCTCCAAAATACATAAAACAAAATGTAACAGCATTGAAAAGAGAGATAGACAGCTCTACAAGAATAGTAGAATTCCACACCACTTCAGGTGAAAGACAGAGCATCCAGAAAGAAGCTCCATAAAGACACAGAAGAGCTAAATGCTACAATCAACCAACTTGATCTCATGGACATAAAGCGAACACTCCACCCAAAAGTAGCCAAGTATACTTTCTTTTCCAACGCACACGAAACATTCTGCAAAATAGACGGTATAGTAGGTCATAAAGCAAGCCTTAACAGAATTCAAAGTATTGAAATATTACAAAGCATCTTTTCTGATCATAAAACCATAAAAGTAGAAGTCAATAATAGAAAAAGAAAGAGAAAAAAATAAAACACATGGAAACTGAACAACACCTTGCTCAAAAACTACTGAGTTATAGAAGAAATTAAGGATGGAATAAAGAAATTCATAGAATCAAATGAGAATGAAAACGTATCCTACCAGAAACTTTGGGACACAGCAAAAACAGTGCTCAAAGGTCAGTTTATAGCAATAAATGCACCCATCCAAAAAGAGGAAAGGGCCAAAATCAAAACATTGACCCTACAACTTGAACAAGCAGAAAGAGAGCAGCAAAAGAAGACCTTGGCTACCAGAAGAAAAGAAATAACAAGAATTAGAGCAGAATTGAATGAAATAGATAATAGAAAAACAATTGAAGGTGTTAACAAGACCAAACGCTGGTTCTTTGAGAAGATCAACAAAACTGATAAACCATTGGCCAAACTGACAAAAGAAAAACAAGAGAGGAAGCAATAACCCGTATAAGAAATGAGATGGGTGACATCACAACAGACCCAACTGAAATTAAAAGAAACATAACAGATTACTATGAAAAATTGTGTTCTGAGAAATTTGAAAACCTGGAGAAAATGAACAAATTTCTAGAAACTCACTATCTACCTAAATTAACACAATCAGAGGTAGAACACCTAAATAAACTTCTAACGAAAGAAGAGATTGAAAAGGTAATTAAAAAATTCCCAACAACAAAAAAAAGCTTTGGCCCAGATGGTTTCAGTGGAGAGTACCATCAAACTTTCAGAGAACAGTTATCATCACTACTACTAAAGGTATTTCAGGGCATGGAAAAGAATGGAATACTTCCAAACTCATTCTATGAGGCCAGCATAACCCTGATACCAAAACCAGGTAAAGACACCACAAAAAAAGAAAATTACAGAAAAATAACCCTCATAAACACATTGACACAAAAATCCTCAGCAAAATTCTAGCTGATAGAATTCAACAACATATCAAAAAAAAAAAAAAAAAAAAATTACCACGTCCAAGTGGGATTCATACCAGGTACTCAGGGATGGTTCAACATTAGAAAAACAATCAATGTAATCCATCACATAAACAAAACAAAAGAACCACATGATCTTATCAACTGATGCAGAAAAGGCATTTAACAAAGTCCAACACACATTCATGATAAAACTCTGAGCAAAATAGGAATAGAAGGGAAATTCTTCAATATAATAAAGGGCATTTATACAAAGCCAACAGCCAATATCATCCTAAATGGAGAGAGTCTAAAAGCATTCTCCTTGAGAATGGGAACCAGACAAGGATGCCTTTCATCACCACTATTATTCAACTTTGTGGTGGAGGTCTTAGCCATAGCAATTAGGCTAGAAAAAGAAATAAAGGACATCCAAGCCGGTAAGGAAGACGTGTAAGTATCTCTATTTGCAGATGATATGATCTTATACACAGAAAACCCCCAAAGAATCCACAGGAAAACTACTAGAACTAGTAGAAAATTTCAGCAAAGAATCAGGATACAAGCTAAACATACAAAAATCAGTCGGATTCCTCTACACCAACAAAGAGAACATCAAAGAGGAAATCACCAAATAAATACCATTTACAATAGACCCCAAGAAGATAAAATACTTAGGAATAAATCTAACTAGAGACTTTGAAGATCTATACAACGAAAACTACAAGACACTACTGCAAGAAACCAAAAGACACCTACATAAATGTAAAAACATACATTGCTCACAGATAGGAAGACTCAACATTGTGAAAATGTCAATTCTACCCAAAGCGATCTACAGATACAATGCAATATCGATCCAAATTCCAATGACGTTTTTTAATGAGATGGAGAAACAAATCACCAACTTCATATGGAAAGGGAAGAGGCCTCGGATAAGTAAAGCATTACTGAAGAAGAACAAAGTGAGAAGCCTCACACTACCTGATTTTAGAACCTATTATACCGCCATGGTAGTCAAAACAGCCTGTTATTGTACAGTAACAGGCACATAAACCAATGAAACAGAATTGAGAATCCAGATGTAAATTCATCCACCTATGAGCAGCTGATATTTGACAAAGGCCCAAAGTCCATTAAGTGAGGAAAAGACAGTCTCTTTAACAAATGGTGCTGGCATAACTGGATATCCATCTGCAAAAAAAATGAAACAAAACCCATACCTCACACTATGCACAAAAACTAACTCAAAATGGATCAAAGACCTAAACAGAAAATCTAAAAAGATAAAGATCATGGAAGAGAAAATAGGGACAATGCTAGGAGCCTAATACATGGCATAAACAGAATACAAACCGTAAGTAACAACACACCAACACCAGAAGAGAAACTAGATACCTGGGAGCTCCTGAAAATCAAACACTTATGCTCATCAAAAGACTTCACCAAAAAAAGAGTCAAAAGACAACCTACAAACTGGGAAAAAAATTTTGGCTACGACAAATCCGATCAACATCTAGTCTCTAAAATCTACAAGATACTAGAAAACCTCAAAAACAAAAAGACAAACAACCCAATTAAAAAACGAGCAAAGGATATGAACTGGTGCTTCATCAAAGACATTCAGGCGGCTAACAGATACATGAGGAAATGCTCAAGATCATTAACCATTAGAGAAATGCAAATAAAAACTACAGTGAGGTACCATCTCATCCCAACAAGGCTAGCGTTAATCCAAAAAACACTAAGTAATAAATATTGGAGAGGTTATGAAGAGACCAGAACACTTACACACTGTTGGGAAAGTAAAATGGTACAACCATTTTGGAAATTGATTTGGCACTTCCTTAAAAAGCTAGAAATTGAAGTACCATACGATCCAGCAATCCCACTCCTTGGAATATATCCTAGAGAATTCACACAAATAGATGTATGCACACCCATGCTCATTGCAGCAATGTTCAGAATAGCAAAAAGATGGAAACAACCCAGGTTCCCATCAAGGATGAATGCATAAACAAATTATGGTATATTCACACAATGGGATACTACACAACAATAAAGAACAATGAGGAATCCAGGAAACATAACATGGAGGAATCTGGAGGGTATTATGCTGAGTGAATTGAGTCAGTCGCAAAAGGACCAATATTATATAAGACTACTACTATAAGAACTCAAGAAAAGGTTTAAACGTAGAAGAAAACATTCTTTGGTGGTCACAAGGGTGGGGAGAGAGGGAGAGGTGTATTCACTAACTAGAAAGTAGATGAGAATGATCTTAGCTGAAGGGAAGGACAACACACACTACACGGAAAGTCAGCACAATTGGACTAAACCAAAGCTAAGAAGTTTCCTGAATACAACCAAACACTTTGAGGGACAGAGTAGTAGGGGCAGGGGTCTGGGGACCATGCTTTTAGGGGACATCTAGGTCAATTGGCATAACAAAGTTTTTTAAGAAAATACTCTGCATCCCACTTTAGTGAGTTGCGTCTGGGGTGAGCAGCCACCTAAGATGCATCAATTGGTCCCAACCCACCTGGAGTAAAGGAGAATGAAGAACACAGTAGACACAAGGAAAGTATTAGCCCAAGAGACAGAAAGGGCCACATAAACCAGAGACTTCATAAGCCTGAGACCAGAAGAACTAGATTGTGCCTGGCTACCACAATGACTGCCCTGAAGAAACAGGAGAAAAGTGGGGTGCAGAACTCAAATTCTAGTAAAAAGACCAGACTTAATTGGTTTGAGTCAGACTGGAAGGACCCCAGAAGACATGGCCCCCAGACTCTGTGTTAGCCCAAAAGTAAAACCATTCCCAAAGCAAACTCTTCAGACAAAGATTAGACTGGACTATGGGACATAAAATGATACTCGTGAAGAGTGCGCTTCTTAGCTCAAGTAGATACATGAGACTAAATGGGTACCTCCTGTCCAGAGGCGAGATGAGAAGGCAAGAGAGTCAGGAGCTGGTTGAATGGACACGGGAAATCCGGGGTGGAAAGGAAGATTGTGATGTCACAGCATAGGGAGAGAAACTAGGGTCACATAAGAATGTAGGTATAAATTTTTGTATGAGAGACTAACTTGAATTGTAAACTTTCACTTAAAGCACAATGATAAAAAAAGAAAAAAGTGCAGCAACAAGATCACACAGAAAAAAAAGAATTATATGAATTAGTTTTAAAAGGGATTTAATATTCTTTTATGTCAGCTATTGTTATCATCATTATCATCATCATCATTATATGGTGCAAAAGTTGGGAAATCACTAGGCAAAGACACCACTGTTGATCCTAATGTCAGACACTAGGACTTTCAACCCAACTTTTTAACTGGTCAAAAATTTTTTTTTAGTTTTTCTCTTCTATCTTGGGTATTTTGTATTCTTTGTACATTTTCTTAGAGAGAAAAAAATATATATATACATATTTAAATTTGACGTGTTTTATGAGGTATGTAGTGGGTTTTGCAGACGTCTGACAATCAGATTATGTTTCTAACAGTTATCAGAAACAAATTTTTCCCTCTGGGATATTGGAGAGTGAGGCTCCTCCAGTCCCTCATTTGTGGATCTGGCTAAAGTAGAGATGGATGATGGTAAAATGGGAGTAAATCTGGGCCTCTTCCTTTGTTTCTTTATTACCATAGATTTAGACCCTTACACGCTGTCATGGATTTAATTGTGTCCCCCAAAAATATCTGTCAACTTGGCTGGGTCTTGATTCCCAGTATTGTATAATTGTGTACCATTTTGTAATCTGATGTGATTTCCTTATGTGTTGTAAATTCATTCACTATGTTCTCAAAAGATGGATTAGTGGCAGTTATACTGATGAGGTTTACAAGATTAGATAGTGTCTTAAGCCCATCTCTTTTGAGATATAAGACACAAGCGAGCAGAGACGCATGGGAACTTCACACCACCAAGAGAACAGTGCTGGGAGTAGAGCACGTCCTTTGGACCTGAGATTCCTGCACTTAGATGCTGCCAAATCAAGGGAAGACTGATGCATCACAAGGATCTTCCTCTAGAGCCAACAGAGAGAGAAAGCATTCTCTTGGAGCCAAAGCCCTGAATTTAAACTTGTAGCATACTGGAGTGTGAGAGAATAAACTTCTCTTTGTTAAAGCCATCCACTTGTCATATTTCTGTTATAGCAGCACTAGATAACTAAGACACACACACACCATTCAACAAAATAAATAATAAATGTATTAGTAATAACAATAGTAACAATAATCCCCATTAACTGAACACTTACTATGGGCCAGGCCCATACACATTATCTCAGTGACCCCTCCCAGCATTTATGGTAGATTGTGTTACTACAGACCATATACTTTGGTTCTCTCTCAGTGATGCCCCTTTTTGTGGGAGAATTAGGAACTTGGGAGTTGTCATAAGGTGTGATTTAGCCAATGAAATGTGGGCAAAAGTGACACAATGTCACTTCCATCTGGACGCTTTAAAAGCCAATGCATGATTCACCAGGTCTCTTTTCCCTCTGCCATGGGACCACCAAATTCCCAGAGAGGGGTTGCTTACCCATCCCCAAGTTGACACGTCATGGAAGAGACCCATGACCAACCCACAAATGTAGTATGAGTAAGACATAAACATTTATTATAAATATATTTATATATATATAACTGAAAAAAGCAGACAAGGAATGAAGATTAAAACCCAGATATGTCTAACACCAAAGTTCATGTTCTTTCCTGTACGTCTTTTCATGGATTGAATTGTGTCCCCCCAAAATATCTGTCAACTTCGCTAGGTCATGATTCCTAGTATTGTATGATTGTCTACTATCTTATCATCTGATGTGATTTCCAAAGGTGTTGTAAATTCTATCACTATGACATAATAAGATGGATTAGTGGCAGTTATATTGATGAGATCTACAAGATTAGATACTGTCTTAAGCCAATATCTTTTGAGATATAAAAGAGAGAAGGAAGCAGAGAGACAGGAGAACCTCATACCATCAAGAAAGCAGTGCCGGGAGTAGAGTGCGTCCTTTGGACCTGAGTCTCCTGTGCTGAGATGCTCCCAGACCAAGGGAAGACTGATGACAAGGATCTTCATCCAGAGAAAGCCTTCCCCTGGAGCCAGTGCCCTGAATTTTGACTTGTGGCCTACTGGACTGTGAGAGAATAAACTTCTCTTTGTTAAAGCCATCCACTTGTGGTATTTCTGTTATGGCAGCACTAGATGGCCAAGACACAATTTGGTACCAAGAGTGGGGTGCTGCTCTAACAGATACCTAACATGTGGAAGCGGTTTTGAAACTATGAATGGATAGAAGACTCAGAAGGAAGTGAGGAGAACTGTTAGCACCAGAGAAAGCACAGATGGTGAGGAACAGCAGCAGAGAACCAGCAGCAGCAGAACCGGGAGACCAGTATGGCATGGCACAGGAGCCGACCCACAGAGTGAGAGAGAGCAGAGCGCCTTTGTGGATAAGGCTTCCTGGTGGAGTGGGGTGCTTCTGGCCACTGATCAGTGAAGCTAGGCTTGCTGACCCATGGAACAAGAGAACTGAGTGCCTTTCGGCCAAAGTTTACTGGCAGAGTGGGGTGCCTCCAGCTCCTCAGTGGAGCTGCAGAGCTTTGGAACATTTGCCCCAGCAGGGCAGATGCAGGCTTGAGGCCTGAGGGTTGAGAGGTCAAGAAACACATGAAGTCGAGCTACCTCAATCTCTAAAGGTATGGCCATGAACTCTGGGGTTTCAAAGGGTGGAGCCATGGCCTCTGGTGTTTCTAAGGTTGGAGTCACCACTCATATGGACTAGGAGAATGGTGCTTCCCAAGCTGAGGGAGCAGAGCTGCTGTCTCAGTGGGCCTGGAAGGCAGAGCTGAAGCCCAGGGCTGAGGGCCCTCCACGCAGAATCTGTAAAGTGTGGCCAATACCTAGAGTCTGGAGGACAGGGCCACTGTGTAAATTCTCTCAGAGAACAGAGGATTATTTGCAAAGCCTTGAGAGCTAATGTAATGTGTTCTCCTGACTTACTTGGTGCCTGTTATGCATTTTTTCCTTCCAGTTTCTCTCATTGTAATGGAAATATCTAGCTTGTGCCTGCCTGTTCTACCATTGTACTTTGGAAGTGGATAACTTGTATTCTAGATTTCAGAGATGAAGAGGAATTTTTGGATTTTGGACTTGGAGTTGATTTAAGACTTTTGCTATAATATGATGGAGTGAATATGTTTTACATGTGGCAAGGACATGAATTTTTGGAGGCCAAAGGGTGGAATGTCATGGATTGAATTATGTCCCCCCAAAATGTCTGTCAACTTGGCTAGGTCATGATTCCTAGTATTGTATGATTGTCTACCATTTTATCATCTGATGTGATTTCCATACGTGTTGTAAATTCTATCACTATGACCTAATAAGATGGATTAGCGACCATTATGTTGATGAGATCTACAAAATTAGATAGTGTCTTAAACCAATCTTTTTTGCGATTTAAAAGAGAGAAGCGAGCAGAGAGACAGGGGAACCTCACACCATCAAGAAAGCAGTGCTGGCAAATACCTATGCTCTTCAAAAAGACCACCGAAAGAGTAAAATGAGAACTTACAGACTGGAAAAAGTTTTCAGACAGTACAAGTCAGACAAAGGTCTAATCTCCATAATCTACAAGAAAAT
>NW_004444013.1:569035-590442 GCF_000243295.1 Trichechus manatus latirostris
AGTACAGCTAGATGATGCTTGGCTACCACCTCTGACTGCTCTGACCAGGATCGCAACAGAGGGTTCTGGACAGAGCTGGAGAAGGATGTAGAACAAAATTATAACACACCGAAAAAAGACCAGATTTACTGGACTGAAAGAGACTGGAGAAACCCCGAGAATATGGCCCCCAGACACCGTTTTAGCTCAGTGGTGAAGTCACTTCCGAGGTTCACCGTTCAGCCAGGGATTGGACAGCCCCATAAAACAAAATGGGACTAATGAGGCATAGCAGTCCAGGGACAAGTACTAGAAGGAAGAAGGGGACAGGAAAGCTGGTGATAGGGAACCCAAGGTTGAGTAAGGACAGTGTGGACAAGTAGTGGGGTTGTTAACTGTTGTCATAGGGCAACATGTGTACTGTTTAATGAGAAACTATTTTGTTCTGTAAATCTTCATCTAAAGTGAGAATAACAGCACAACTGGACGAATGTAATCGATGTCACTGAACTGTGCATGTAGAAATTTTTGAAATGGTTTATCTTTGGCTATGCATATTTTCACCAAAAAAAAAAAAAAAAGATTGAGAACGGAGAGGGTTGACATGTTGTGGGATTGTTAACCAATGTCATAAAACAATATGTGTACTGACTGTTTAATGAGAAACTATTTGTTCTGTAAACCTTCGCCTAAAGTACAATAAAAAGGAAAAAAATAAAGCAGTGCCAGGAGCAGAGCGTGTCCTTTGGACCTGAGGTTCCTGCGCTGAGATACTCCCAGACCAAGGTATGTCTGATGACAAGGACCTTCCTCCAGAGCTGATAGAGAGAGAAAGCCTTCCCCTGGAGCCAGCGTCCTGAATTTGGACTTATAGCCTACTGGACTGTGAGGGAATAATCTTCTCTTTGTTAAAGCCATCCACTTGTGGTATTTCTGTTGTGGCAACACTAGATGACCAAGACAATATCATGCTGTTTCATCAAGTGATTCACATTGTTTCTGCATCTGTAGCATTGTGTGTCGATGTTGTTTGTTACTCTTCAGTTGATTCCGACTCATGTGACCCCATGTGTTACAAAGCAGAACTTCTCCGTAGTGCTTTCTTGGTTATAACCTAAAGGAAACAGAATTTTAGGTCTTTTCTTCCACAATACTGCTGGATTGGTTTGCACCAACAACGTTTAGATTAGCAGTTAAGTGCTAATATCCCTGTGTTGTTAGGCTGATCATGCCGTACCATCAGACTGCAAGCTCCATGTGGGCAAAGACCATATCTGTTTCTTTGCCTGTGTAGCCCTCATGTCTGCCCAAAATTGGTCAGGATATTAGTTGAATGAAAATTAGATGGGATCATAGCCACAGGCTAAGTGGCAAGATGGGGAAAAAAGTGAAGGTCTGCTCGTCTGTGTTTCTCAGCTGAAAATATTTATACAAGTGTGTAAGGTAACTAAAAGTTTTTGTTGTTGTTAGATGTCATCGAGTAAGTTCCAACTCATAGCGACCTTATACAACAGAACTAAACACAGCCAGGTCCTGCACCATCCTCACAATTGTTGTTATGCTTGAACCTCTCCAGCATTTTAATAATGCTTTAATTATCCTGGGCCTCTTCCTTTCCATATAAAGTTAATGACTAGTTTTTCCATCTCGTTACAAAATGCTGTTGGTATTTGGATCAGGATTACATTGTATTTGCAGATTGCTTTGGATAAAATTGACATTTTCACAATGCTGAGTCTAACCATTCATGAGCATGGTATGTTTTTCCATTTATGTAGATCTCTTTTGGTTTCTTGCAGTAGTTTTTTTTTTTTTAAGGGCTATTATAAACAATGGAAACCCTGGTTGCAGAGTGGTTAAGTGCTACAGCTGCTAACCAAAAGGTCGGCAGTTCGAATCTACCAGGTTCTTCTTGGAAACTCTACGTGGCTGTTCTACTCTGTCCTATATGGTCGCTATGAGTCAGCAATGGGTTTGGTTTTTTGGTTTTATCATAACTGGTATTGTTTTCCTGATTTCCTTTTCGTTGTTTACTTCATTGGTGTATAGGAATCCAACCGATTTTTGTATGTTTATCTTGTAACCTGCTACTCTGCTGAATCTTTCTATCAGTTCCAGAAGATTTCTAGTGGAGTCTTTAGGGTTTTCTATGTATAGTATCTTATCATCCGCAAATAGGGACAGTTTTACTTCTTCATTACCGATTTGGATGCCCTTTATTTCTTTTTCTTGCCTTATTCTCTAGCTAGGACTTTCAGCAAAATGTTAAATAGGAGTGGTGATAAAGGACATCCTTGCCTTGTTTCTACTCTCAAGGGGAATGTTTTCAGCCTCTCTCCATTAAGAATGATGTTGGCTGTTGGTTTTGCATAGATGCCCTTTATTATGTTGAGGAATTTCCCTTCTATACCTATTTTATTGAGAGTTTTTATCAGGAATGGGTGTTGGACTTTGTCAAATGCCTTTTATGCATCGATTGAGATGATCATGTGATTATTTTATTTATGTAGTGAATTATGTTGATTGATTATTCTGATGTTGAACTCTCCTTGCATAGCTGGTATGAATCCCATTTGGTCATGATGTATTATTTTTTTTTTATATGATGCTGAATTCTATTGGCTAGAATTTTGCTGAGAATTTTTGCATCTATATTAGTGAGAGATGTTGGTCTGTAATTTTCTTTTTTTGTGGTGCCTTTGCCTGGTTTTGGTATCAGGCTTATGCTGGCTTCATAGAAAGAATTCGGAAGTATCCCTTCCTTTTCTATGTTCTGAAATAGTTTGAGTAGTACCGATGCAAGCTCTTCTCTGAATGTTTGGTAGAATTCTCCAGTGAAGCCAGGACTTTTTGTTGTCATTGTTGGGAGTTTTTTTTAAATTATCTTTTCATTCTCTTCTATTTTACGGGTCTTTTCAGATTTTCACCATCAGTTTGTGTTAGTTTGGGTACGTAGTGTGTTTCTAGAAATTTATCCTTTTCCTCTAGGTTTTCAAATTGGTTGTAGAATAGTTTTTCATAGTACTCTGCTACGATCCTTTTTACTTCAGTTGGGTCAGTTGTAATGTCCTCCATTTCATTTCTTATTTGGGTTATTTGCATCCTCTCCTGTTTTTCTTTTGTCCATTAGGCCAGTGGTTTTTCGATTTTGTTGATTCCTTCAAAGAACCTACTTCTGGTTTTGTTGATCTTTCTATTGTTTTCCTATTCTCTATTTCATTTTTTTATGCTCTGATCTTTATTATTTCCTTTCTTCTGTTGACTATGGGCTTCTTTCTCTGTTTGTTCAAGTTGTGTAGCTAATGTTTTGATTTTGTCCCTTTCTTCTTTTTTGATGTGTGCATCTATTGCTATATATTGACCTCTGAGCAGTGCCTTTGCTATGTCCCAAAGGATTTGGTATGATGTGTTCTCATTCTCATTTGATTCTAGGAATTTTTTGATTCCAGGAATTTTTTGATTCTATCTTTGATTTCTTCTATTACCCAGTGGTTTTTAAGCAGGGTGTTATTAAGTTATCATGTTTTTCATTTTTTTTCCCTTGCTCTTCCTGTTGTTCACGTCTACTTTGATAGCATTATGATCAGAGAAGACACTCTGTATTATCTCAATGTTTTGGATTTTGTTGAAGGTTGCTTTGTGGCCTAAGACGTGGTCTATTTTGGAGAATGTTCTATATGCTTTGGAAAAGAATATGTACTTTGCAGCTTTTGAGTGGAGCATTCTATATATGTCTATAAGGTCAAGTTGACTGATTGTGGCATTTAGATCTTCTGTATCTCTGTTGAGTTCCTTTCTAGATGTTCTGTGCTTTACAGAGAGTGGTGTGTTGAACTCTTCTACTACTATTGTGGAACTGTCAGTTTCTGTTTTCAGTGCTGTTAGTTTGTTTTATGTATTTTGGAGCCCTGTCATTGAGTGTGTAGATATTTATTTTGGTTACGTCTTCATGATGGATTGTCCCTATAATCATTATATAATGCCCTTCTTTGTCTTTTATGGTGGATTTTGTTTTAAAGTCTATTTATCTGAGGTTATTATTGCCACTCCTCCTCTTTTTTGGTGGCTGTTTGCTTGATATATTTCTCCATCCTTTGATTTTTAATAAATTTACATCTTTATTTCAAAAGTGTGTCTCTTGTAGACAGCATATTGATGGATCCTGTATTTTTTAATCCATTCTATCACTCTCTGTCTCTTTATGGGTGCATTTAGGCCATTTATGTTCAGTGTATTTATTGATAGGTGAGTTTATTGCTGTCATTTTTTAGTGCTTTTTTAATTTTTTTGGTACTGACATTTTCTTTGTTACTCTAACTCCTGTGCTGTATTCCTTTTGTTTGTCAATTTTTTCACAACTTTTATTTTTGTAGATGTTGTTTTTACTGAGACTTTATGGTTTTCTTCTTTATTTTGATGAGTAGATTTGTTAACTTTTTTTTGTGGTTACCTTGAAATTTACACTTGTCTTCATAACTTTGAACCAGTCTTTTATTACTTGGTATTGCCTTGCTTGCCTCTCCATTAAAAGTTCTATACCTTATACCGTTTATTCCCTCATTAATTGTTCTGATGTTGTTGTCATTTACATATTAACCTTTCTTGTTCCCTGTTGTAATTCTTTTGGTTTTGGAAAACCCTTGAGAGTTCATTTCCTAGGTTGGTATCTGGCTGGTACAATCTTGCATCCTAGATTCAGGTTGTGGTCTGATGTTGTTTGTTCTCAGACCAAAGGACTCCCTTTAATAATTCTTGTAAGTTTGGTTTAGTTTTCACATATTCCCTTAATTCCTGTTTATCTGGAAATGCCCTACTTTCACCATCATATTTGAACGAGAGTTTTACAGGATATATTATTCTTGCTTGGCATTTTTTCCTTCAATGTTTTAAATATGTCACCCCATTGCCTTCTTGCCTGCATGGTTTCTGCCAAATAATCCGAGCTTAGTCTTGTTTTTCCTCTGTATGTGACTTTTCATTTTTCTTGAGCTTCTCTCAGGATTATTTCTTTGTCTTTGGCTTTAGCAAGTTTAATTATGATATGCCTTGGTGATTTTATTTTTAGGTCTATCCTTTATGGGGTTCATTGAGCTTCTTGGATGGTCAGCTTTTCATCTTTCATGATATTAGGAAAGTTTTTTGTCAGCAATTCTTCAATGATCCTCTCAGTGTTTTCCATTTTCTCCCCCAGTTCTGTAACTCTGATCACTTGCAAATGATCCCCCTTTCTGTTCCCAACTGACACATTCTAAAGAAGGGGCAGTATTTTGCTTCTCTGCCAAATTGACATAAATTATTTGTTTTGAATCTGATTTATGTACTTCATCATTATTTTCCAATCTTTTAACAGCACAGTACGAGGCAATGGTTATTTCTTGCAGGGCTGCCTGGTAGGCTGCCCAATCAGCCAAAGCATTTCCCTGTTATTCAGGATCAGTCCTGTTTGTATGGGTCTGTATTTTAATGATAGCCACTTCCTTGGGTATTTTTAAAGTCTGCAAAATTGCACTCACATTCTTAGTGTTTTTAAAATTTTTGTTCCATTAGAAGTTAAAAATCTCTGCCTCCACAAGACTTCAAAATCATGGAATACTCCAAAAGAATATTGATTGTTCATAAAAAATGTTGGGTTTTTTTAGTCTTTAGAGGTCTCACAGGGCCTAGTAAGAGCATATAGCTCAGCTATTTGAGCACTCCTATAAGAATGCAGAAGTTTTTGTTCTAAAATGTCAAACATAATTGTGACTGCATATCCCACTTGGTAAGAGCCATTTGGGATACAATCTACAAACAGCTCAAAATCTACATTAGGGATAAGAGAATCATTCAAACCTGGCCTTAAAATCAAAATTTCCTGTAGCATTAAATGATAAGCATGTAGTTCACCCTTAACCAGCAAAGACAACAACATAGCCAGGTTTAAATTACTGTATCTTTGAATAGAGATATGAGAGGTAGACAGGAGCCATAGCTCACATGGAGTTAACCTACCAGACGAAAAATGTTAGGTACCACTATGATTTAAAAGAGTCTCAACTGCATGTGGGACGAATAAAGTAAGGATGTCTTCTATAATTAAGTCTGAGAAAGCTTCCACTAACTTGGCAGACACTGAAACTGCTTTTAAAGAGTTGGGCAAAGTTTTTGCAGAATAATCTAATTGTAAACTGTAGTGTGCCATTGGTCTTTGGCTATCACCAGGTTTTTGTGTCAACACTCCCAGAGCTTGGTCTTCTCTTTCATGTACATATAATTGAAAACACTTACTATAATTTGAGGTCCTAAGGCCAGAGGATTGCCAAGAGCTAGTTTTAGGTTTGTAAAAGCATTTTCTGACTCCTCAGTCTGATTTAAAGTCTCAGGTTCAGTGGTTTTTAACAATTTATATAAGGTGGCAACCAACAACAAATAATTTAGAATCCACAACCTGCAGTACACTGTAAGACCAAGGAACCCTCTCAATTGCATCTTTGTTGAGGAATGAGGACATTTTTTGATAGATAGCAATTCATCAAGAGTCAGAAAAATGCCCTCAGATCTTAATTCATGTCCAAGATATTTAACTTTAGGTAAACAAACTTGTGATTTCTCTTTAGAGACCTTATGTCCTTTTTGAGCTAATTGTTGCAACAAATATAAGGAGTCTGTTTTGCTTGCTTCCAGATCAGGAGAACACACAAGTAAATAATCCACATGTTGCAAAAGTACTGAGGGCATGTTGCTGTTGTTAGATGCCGTTGAGTCCGTTCTGACTCATAGCAACCCTGTGTACATCAGAAAGAAACACTGCTAGGTCCTGTGCCATTCTCATAATCGTTGTTATGGTTGAACCCATTGTTGCAGCCACTGTGTCAGTCCATCTCATCGAGGGTCTTCCTCTTTTTCACTGACCTCTACTTTACCAAGCATGATGTCCTTCTCCAGGGACTGATCCCTTCTGATAACATGTCCAAAGTATGTGGGACGTAGTCTTGCCATCCTTGCTTCTAAGGGGCATTCTGGTTGTACTTCTTTCAAGATAGATTTGTTCATTCTTTTGGTAGTGCATGGTATATTCAATATACTTCCCCAAAACCATAATTCAAAGGCATCAATTCTTCAGTCTTCCTTATTCATTGTCCAGCTTTCACATGCATATGAGGCAATTGAAAACAGCATGGCCTGGGTCAGGCACACCTTAGTCTTCTAGGTGACATCTTTGCTTTTTTACACTTTAAAGAGGTCTTCTGCAGCAGACTTGCCCAATGCAATGTGTCTTTTGATTTCTTGACTGCTGCTTCCATGGGTGTTAATTGTGGATCCAAGCAAAATGAAGTCCTTGACAACTTCAATCTTTTCTCTGTTTATCATGATGTTCTTACTGGTCCAGTTGGGAGCATGTTTGTTTTCTTTATGTTGAGGCATAATCCATACTGAAGGCTGTGATCTTTGATCTTCATCAGTAAGTGTTTCAAGTCCTCTTCATTTTCAGCAAGCAAGGTTGTGTCATCTGCATATCACAGGTTGTTAATGAGTCTTCCTCCAATCCTGATGCCCCGTTCTTCTTCATATAGTCCAGCTTCTCGGATTACATAGGGAACTCTAAAGAAGATAGATCCTGGTGTAAGACTTAAGAGAAATAAGAAGTGGATTCATAAGAAAATGTTCTGCATCCTACTTTGGTGAGTGGCGTCTGGGGTCTTAAAAGCTTGCA
Organism: Trichechus manatus latirostris; assembly: GCF_000243295.1. Classification (NCBI taxonomy): domain Eukaryota; kingdom Metazoa; phylum Chordata; class Mammalia; order Sirenia; family Trichechidae; genus Trichechus; species Trichechus manatus. The sequence goes on from NW_004444013.1 coordinate 576,708, forward strand.
AGCGGCCATCTAAGATGCATCAATTGGTCCCAACCACTTGCAGTAAAGGAGAACGAAGAACACCAAAGACACAAGGAAAAGTATTAGCCCAAGAGACAGAATGGGCCTCATAAACCAGAGACTTCATCAGCCTGAGACCAGAAGAACTAGATGGTGCCCAGCTACCACCAATGAACGTCCTGACAGGGAACACAACAGAGGGTCCCTGATGGAGCAGTAGAACGATGGGATGCACAACTCAAATACTAGTAAGAAAACCAGACTTAATGGTCTGACTAAGACCGGAGATGCCCCAGAAAGCATGGCCCCTGGTCTCTCCATCACCCCAGAACTACAACAATTTCCGAGGCCAACTCTTCAGACAGGGATTGGACTGGACTGTGAGACATAAAGTGATACTCGTGAAGAATGTGCCTCTTAGACAAGTAGATATAAGAAACCAAAGGGGCGGCTTCTGTCCAGAGGTGAGAGGGGAAGGCAGAGAGAGTAAGGAGCTGGTTGAATGTTCATAGGGAATCAGGGACAGAGAGGAGGAGTGTGCTGTCACAGAATGTGGTGAGTGGTTGGGGTCTCATAACAATGTATGTTAAAAAAAATTCTGTATGGGAGACTAACTTGAAATGTAAACTTCATTTAATTACATCAATAAAAAGAAAAAAGAGAAATAAGAAGTGGATTCGGTAAATACTTGAGACAGCACTATCCACATGTATTGTTGTCCTCCCCACAGGAAGGCAAACAAAAATTCACTAGAAAGGTCGACGGGAATGCTGAAAAAGTCCAAGAACAGATCAATAACAGTAAAATACTTCACCTGAGGGGGAACGAGAGCACGTAAAGTGCAAGGATTAGGTATCACAGGAAAACATAGGGTGAAAATCTTATTTATTGCTCTTAAACCTTGTACAAATCTCTATCCTTTCCCATTTGGTTTTCTTACAGCTAATGTAGGGGAATTACAAGAACTGGTGCATGGGACAATTAGTTTCATTTGTAAAAATTAGGTTATTATAGGTTTTAATGCCTCTATGGCTAGAAGTCCTAAAGGATTTTAAGCCTGGTGGGTTAAAGGTTTAGTTCTATGTATTTCTATTTTTATAGGGTCAGCACTTAAGATCGGTCCAATGTCAGTGGAATCCTGCACCCACAGCATATCTGGAACTTGTTTTAATAGCTCAGTAAAATAAGGAGAAATAATATTTCTAGGTTTCTCATTATCAATACCAGATTGAACTAAACAAATTAAGTCTTTCTGTAAGGATTCAGGAAATTCCAGAAAATTTTCACCTTCAGGAGAGAAGGTTGTATTTCCTCTTAATTTAGTTAATACACCTCATCCTATAAGATTTACCGGGGTGGGATCATTTAATAAAAAGACATATTCTTCTGAGAATGGTCCCAGTTGCATGGGAATGGGTTCAAATAAAGGGACCTTCTGAGCCTCATTTGTAATCCCCACCACTGTTCATTTATTTTCACTCCAAGGAAGATTTTGATGTAAAAATGAAGGGTTAAGGGTTGAGATAGAGGCACATGTACCAACTAATGCAATACAGGGTTTCCGATTGATTATTATTTGTGTTTCTGCCTGACTATTTGAAGTAATAATAGGGAACAGATTGCCTTCTTCTTCCCCGGAGCACCTTCATTGAAGTCATCTATCAGATGTTTGGTCAGGGTCAAGGGAGCTCAAGAAGTATGCCGTTTGGAGAAATTTTTTTTTCAAATGACCAAATTGCTTACAGTAGAAACACTGATAATTCTGAAGTGGAGGATCCTGAGGCTTTCCCCCAAATTGGGCCTTAACAGGTCGTCCAGACTGATATGTAAAAGGAAGCCTATCCTTTCAGGGTCTTCAGTTTGGCACTTGTAATTGCCATAGTTGCAGTGCCATCAATTTATTGGCTTTTTTTTTCCCTTTCTGTTTCTAAGCTATCTTAAAAATATTCAGCTAGTTTTAGGAGCTCATCTAAGCGTTCAGTGTCCCATTCTAGTTTTGTTTTGTTTTGTCTCAATCAGGCAATTGAGCTCTGATTTTAAACCACTTACAAGCAGGGCCATTAAGTCTTTTTCAGCTCCCAATGTAGTTAGAGACAAGCCTGAATGTTTTTCAGATAATATGCTCAATTTCTCTTTATAATCCCAGATTCCTCCTTGTTTGTAAGATTGAATTATTGAGCAGTTTTCTGAGTAAAAACCTTAGGTATAGTATCTAATAAATCTCTAGCTTTTTTTTTTTGGAGCATCCTGATTAGTTAGGGTGGTAGGATCTTTTATATCCTCATTAGGATTCTCCCATTTTGCCTCCAATATCCACCTTCTAGCTCCCTCTGGACCCAGAAACACGTGTGTGAATTGATACACATCTGGCAGGCACAGGTCATAGAAACCAATTAAAATTCTAAATTCATCATAAAATGTGGATCCTTACAAGTTTTAGGGAATTGTTTTATAATTCCTCATAATTCAGCCTTCATCCAGGGGTGAAGGTGGTTTGGACTGCACTCCCTGTGATTTTGGGGGAATGTATTTTAAAAGGCTTTTGAGGGATATTTTCCTATTTGCAGAAAGGAAGTTAGGAAATAAACGTTAAAATGGAGTTAGGTGGGGGAGAAAGTGACAGATACAGAGAAGAGGAAAAAGTTGTTTCATGCAAGTCAGGTGAGTCCAGAGCAGTGGAAGTGTTAGATTGCAAAGCTTTGATCCTTTCATTTGCTTTCTGCAAAGAGTCTGCGTTTTGGACAAAGAGTCCTCTAGGGATATGGTTTTGCCCTCAGTTTGCCTTTACTGGCTTCTGAATACCTATCAAAATATGTGTCCCATTCGTTTGGTTTTATACACTTTATTCCTTCCAACTTGTTCCTAAAATGAATAATCTTATGTAATGAAAAGGAGCCCCATTCCAGTCATTGAGATTCTAGACTATCTTAGGTAATATTGCTCCACTGAGACAAAAAAAAGGCAAGACCTAGGTCCATATTTTTGTAGCCTGAAACCTGTTGGTGTGCCAACATGGGCTCTAAGCTCATTTTTACTATTTCCAGATCCCATCTTCACAAGGTATAGAAGTCTTGAGAAATTTCTTACTAAATCTAGAAGCTGAATGAGAAATCATTTTAATTCTCTGAAATCCAGATTTCAGGGTCCATGGAGTTGACATGACCCACTCAGGTCATTTGCCCTTAGTTGTCCTTTTGAACTTTGAGCCTTTAAGGAACTGTTCTCCTAAAGTCAGCTTCGCATCAAACAGTAGCCTAGTAAGCAACTCAGTGGAGATCATTTTGCCTTAGGCATTGAGCTCTTTTGGGGAGTTACAATGACTTTCGGGAGACTACCTTACCCAGAGTCCACCTATATAACCTGTTTCCACTATCCCCTCTTCGGAGCACAGTTCCAATGCCTTTGGGTTGACACTGCCCAATTCAAATCATATCTACTCACAATAAGTACTTTCTGTTACAATAATTTCTGGGGTTACTCTGCACATTTACGTTTTCGACACACAAAATATTTTCTTAATAATAGCCTGCATGTTGCATGAGTGCTGTCTTGCGGCTGGTGAGGGTAAGAATAACCTCAACTCACGACCAGCTTACCCTATTACCAGAGACTTAATTTTAAGTAGTGGACTCCCTAGACGTTTCTTAAAGGTCTAACCTGTGCCCACTGAGAGGTACAGCAAATTTCTCATACTTGAAGCCAAAACCCAATACATAGCCCACCTTGGAACAGAAAACCAGTTCCAGGATGAAAACCCAGGACCTAGCCCGTAAGAAAAGAGAAAGAGTAATCAAAGAGCAATCTCAAGAACAGCGCTGAAAGGCACACGCTCTACTGGCAAAAAACTTAGCCAGAAGACCCCTAAGTGGGAAGGGAGAAGCAGATAAGCAAATATGCTTTTGCAGACGCCACACTTCTGATTCAGCTTGACAATCTGGAGTCTTCGGGGAGGAAATCTTCGAGTTCCATTTCTGACACCAATTAACTGTTAAAAACATAATCATGTATGAATTCAAAAGAATAACAGAATGTTTTATTGCTCTATGATTTAATAAACAATTTGCAAATTGGGAAAATGTTCCGTCATGCGAGAGGAAACTGCTTCCAGAGAATGGAGAATTCATAGAGGCTTAAAGAATACAGGTTCCATAACAATGAAGTACTTAAAGGCTGTTGAATTAACATTAAAAAGGTAACGTCCCTCCACCCACCTGCAGTCCTGAGAGCTCTAGAAATTTAAATGAAAGAAGTCTGAGTCTTTCTCATCTAATGACAGGCTAATGGCTTTATTACGGTCTGCTGTTTGGAACAGAAAAGAAAATTCGATTTGCCACTTTGGGAGAGAGTTTTTTTAAAAAAAAAAAAACCACTGGTGAATTAATTTGGGTCAGGAAATTTTAAGTTTGAGGATAAGAAAGCCTTCTTGAAATAAAAATAAAATATCTATTTTTAATATAAATTTGATTCCACAAAGCACTATATCAGAAATAAATCTGTCCCTTGTATATGTCTTATCAGGAATGTAAGGTTCACAGTCTTCGTTCTGTAAGAAAAGAAGTGGGTTTTGACAAATGCATAATATCATGTACCCACCACTATATATCATGCAGAATAATTTTATTGCACTTAAATTGCCCTGTGATCCACCTATTCATCCCTCTTTCTCTCTCTCTGAACCTCCAGTGATCACCAATCTATCACATCTACTTTTGATGGTCCCATCAACACTCTGATCTCACAGTTCCTTGCTTCCTCCTCTCCAGGAAACAACACCCCACCCTTCCTCAGAATATATCCGCCAGATGGTGAGCCTCACAGACAGCTCAGAATTACTTTCTCAAACTGATCCCTCTCTGAACACAAACTAAGATCCCTTCACCTCATCTGCACTCTTATGACCCCGGACTCCACTCTTTGCTTTCCCTGCATCCTCTTTTTTTTTTCTTTTGAGGAGAGACAAATGCCCTCTGAGGGTTCAATGAGACTGAAATGGTCTCAGAGATTTCTTCCGGCCATAAGAGTCCACTATTCACACATTTGTGAGCATACTCCTGTGCCATTTCTGTTATATATCACTCCATTTTCAAAACCAGCTAATTGACCCTAGTGATTTGATCCCCTCTACTATCAACCCTGCAAACTACGGCTCACAGGCCAAATCTGACTTGCCACATGTTTTTCTACAGACTGCCAGCTAAAAAACATTTTTACATTTTCTTTTTTTTTTTTTATTATTGTTCTTTAGATGAAGGTTTACAGAACAAACTAGCATCTCATTAAACAATTAGTACACATATTGTTTTGTGACATTGATTACTAACCTCACGACATGTCAACACTCTCCTTTTTTGACCTTGGGTTCCCTATTGCCAGCTTTCCTGTTCCCTCCTGCCTTCTAGTCCTTGCCCCTGGGCTGGTGTGCTCCTTTAGTCTCATTTTGTTTTATGGGCCTGTCTAACCTTTGGCTGAATGGTGAACCTCAGTAGTGACTTCATTACTGAGCTAAAAGGGTGTCTGGGGCCATACTCTTGGGTTTCTGCAGTCTCTGTCAGACCAGTAAGTCTGGTCTTTTTTGGGGAGTTAGAATTTTGTTCTACATTTTTCTCCAGCTCTGTCCAGGACCCACTATTGTGATCTTTGTCAGAGCAGTCAGTGGTGGTAGTCGGGCACCATCTAGTTGTATTGGACTCAGTCTGGTGGAGGCTGTGGCAGTTGTGGTCCATTATCCCTTTGGACTAATCTTTCTCTTGTGTCTTTGGTTTTCTTCATTCTCCCTCGCTCCCAATGGGGTGAGACCAGTGGAGTATCTTAGATGGCTGCTCACAAGCTTTTAAGACCCTAGATGCTACTCACAAAAGTAGAATGTAGAACATTTTCTTTATAAACTATGTTATGCCAATTGAGGTAGATGTTCCCAGAGACCATGGTCCCCATAGCCCTCAGCCCAGTAACTCGGTCCCTCAGTGAGTTTGGATGTGTCTGTGGAGCTTCCATGACCTTGCCTTAGACAAGTTGTACTAGCTTCCCCAGTATTGTGCACTGTCTTAACCTTCACCAAAGTTACTACTTATCTATTGTCTATTTAGTGTTTTTCCACCCTACCCCTCCCCTCCCTTGTGACCATCAAAGATTATGTGTAAACCTTTTCATGAGTTTTTATAGTAGTGGTCTCATACAATATCTGTCCTTTTGTGCTTGATTTATTTCACTCAGCACAATGCCCACCAGATGCATCTATGTTGTGAGATGCTTTCCAGATTCATCATTGTTCATTGTTGCATAGTACTTCATTGTGTGTAAGTACCACAGTTTGTTTATCCATTCATCTGTTGATGGGCATCTAGGTTGTTTCCATATTTTTGCTATTGAGAACAATGTTGCAATGAACTTGGATGTGCATATGTCTACTCGTGTGACGGCTCTTATTTCTCTAGGATATATTCCTAGAAGTGGGATTGCTGGATCATATGGTATTTCTATTTCTGGCTTTATAAGGAAGCTCCATACCATTTTCCAAAATGGCTGCACCATTTTGCATTCCCACCAGCAGTACACAAGAGTTCCAATCTCCCCACAGCCTCTCCAACATTTGTCATTTTCTGTTTTTTTGATTAGTGATAGTAATGTTGGGGTGAGGTGGTATCTCGTGGTTTTGATTTGCATTTTCCTGCATCCTCTTGTTAGTTGCCCTCGAGTTGGCTCAAACTCATGGCAACCTTATGTACAACAGACCAAAATGTTACTTGCCCAGTCCTGCGCCATCTTCATGATTGTTGATGTGCTTGAGTCCATTGTTTTGTCTATTATGTCAATCCATCTCATTGAGGGTTTCCCTGCAACCTACATTCCCTCACCTCCCTCCTCATCTTTCTCTATATCTGCTCCTTCCATTTCTCTACTAACCCCTCTATCTTTCATTTTCCCACCAAATGTTTCGAGCAGTGATAGTCACTGCTTCTTCTGTTCACATTTAATTCACTTCTCTGTTTACTGAAATTTAGCTTCCATACATTTACTCAAAATGTTCATGAAAGGCACAGAGTTCCACTTACTAGACCCTCTCCTTGGTTCCTCCTCCTTGACCTCTCTGTGACCTTTGACACTATTATTGTTCACTCCCTTTTTCTTGTAGTCCTCTCCTCCCTGGGCTTGAATGACACCGACCATCTGCTAGCCTCCCTTCTACTTCGCTGACTTCTTTTTATCTGTATCCTTTAGATTATTTTCCTTGACTGTTTTTTTACACATATTTCTTGTACATGTTTCTTGTCATTTTCCCAAGTGATAACTAAATACGATGAAGCTGAAGCTCAGACTCAGACTCTGTTATTTACCTAAGATCTCGGCTGCTAAACAAAACGATGGCAGTTCGAATCCACCAGCCGCTCCTTGGAAACCCTATGGGGCAGTTTTACTCCATCCTGTAAGGTCGCTACGAGTCCGAATTGACTCATCAGCAACAGGTTTGGTTTGGTTTTTTGATCCTTACATTAGTTTCCTGAGGCTACTGTAACAAAGTACCACAAAGTACCACTAAGTGGCCCATCTTTCCTCAGTGTGTCTGTGTCTAGACATAGGGCTGACCATAATCTAATAATGACCTCATCATAACTTAATAAATTACATCTGAAAAGGCCTCATTTCTAAATAATGTTACTTTCTGAGATTAAAGCAACAGAATTTTTTTATTGTAGTTAAAATATATATATAACAAACATTTGTCAATTCAACAATTTTTACATGCATTTTTCAGTGACATTGACTATGTTCATCATGTTGAGCAACCATTACCACTATCCTTTTTTGAATTATTCCACCACCATTAACAGAAACCCAGTGCCCCCTAAGCAATTACTCCCCCTTACCTCCTCCTTCCCACCCTCGGTAACCACTAATAAGCTTTGGTCTCTATATATAGCAACAGAAATTTATTCTCCCACTCTTCTGGAGTCCAGAAGTCCGAACTCAAAGTGTCCGCAAGGTTGGTTTCTTTTGGAGGCTCTGAGAAAAATCTGTTCCATGACCTTCTCCTAGCTTCTGGTGGATGTTGACAATCACTGGTGTTCTTGGCTTGTAGATGCATCACTCTGATTTCTGCCTCTGTCTTCATATGGCCGTCTTCCCTCTGTGTCTCTGTGTCTAAACCTCCCTTCCTTTCCCTTATAAAAACACCAGTCATTGGATTTAGGGCCTACCCTAATCAAGTAATGACCTCTTCTTTTTTTTTTTTTTTTTTAATAATACTTTGTTGTGTTTTTGGTGAAGGTTTACATAGCAGTTTAGGTTCCAATTCAACAATTCCTAAACAAGTTGTTCAGTGACATTGGTTACAGTCTTCATGACGCATGAACATTCTCGTTATTTCTGTTCTGATTGTTCCATTTCCATTAATCTAGTTTCCCTGCCCCCTTACATTCTCATCTTTGTTTTAAAGTAATTGTTGACCATTTGGTTTCATATAGGTGATTTTTTAAAGGAGCACAGTTCTTGCAGGTGATATTTATTATTTATGAGCCAATTTGTTATTTAGCTACAGGGTGACCCCAGGTGTTAGTTTAGTTTCAAGGTTTGAGGAGTATCTCAGGGAAATAGTCTCTGGAATTCCTCCAATCTCAACCAATCAAGTAGGTCTGGTTTTTTTGTTTTGTTTTTAGGAATTTGAGGTTCTGTTCCACATTTTTCTCCCATTTCATCAGGATCTATCTATTGTGGCCCTGATTAAAACGGATAGTAATGGTACCTGGACATCATCTAGTTCTTCTGGTAGTAATGAATGACCTCATTATAACTTAACAAATTACATCAAAAAAGGCCACATTTGTAAATAAGGCCACTATCTTAGGCTGGATTCTCAAGAGAAGCAAAACCAGTGAAACATTTTATGTATATTGCTAAACTAACTTTTTTTGGTTAGCAGCCAAGCGCACTTAACCACTATGCCACCAGGGCCTTGGCATAGTGGTTAAGAGCTCGGCTGCTAACCAAATAAAGGTCAGCAGCTCAAATCCACCAGCTGCTCCTTGGAAACCTTATGTGGGCAGTTTTACTCTGTCCTATAGGGTCACTATGAGTCAGACCAATTCGATGGCGCCTAACAACAACAATATATATAGACAGTGAGAGAGAGAGAGATTTATCTCATGGAAATGGCTCATGCAATTGTAGAGGCTGGCAAGTTCCAAGTCCATGGATCAGGGGTCAGGCTGAAGGCTTCTCCTGACTCACATAGCTGCAGGGGCTGATGAAACCAAGATCAACAGGTCAGACAGCAGGCCATTGGCTCACAGGCAATGGAGACCAATGAATCCCAAGATCGGCAGGCAATACTGCAGGCAGCTGGCTCAAATCCCAAGAACCAGAGGTCAGATGATGATTATCTGTATGCAGGATCCAGAGCAAGAAAAAGCCAGCGAGCTTTGCCAGAACACCCATATATATTTGATGCAGGCCACACCTCTGAGGAAACTCCCTGAACAATTGATTGGCTGAGCACATCAGATCACATCATGGAGGTGATTGCCTTGTATCACAAACTTGAGGATAACTACATCATTACATAACTGCCAAATTACATCATTACATAACTGCCAAACTACTGAGAATCATGGCCTAGCCAAATTGACACACAACCTTAACCATCACAGTCACATTCTGAGATTCCAAATGAACATAAATTTTAGGGAACACTATTCATCCCAGTACAGTTCCCTACACAATCCCCTTGTGCTTGACTCACCCTGACCCACGTGATTTTAAAAATACATACTTGATATATTCTAGATAGAGATCCTTTGTTGGATAAACATTTAGCAAATGTTTCTTCCCAGTCTGTATCCTGTCTCAAGTTTCCATCCCGGGTTCTCTCTTCTTCTCTCATTCAGGTCCACAGCTTCACTTATCTTTATCAGGGTAATACCTGACTTACATCTACAGTTTGAGTGGCCCTTCTGAGGTTCCATCGGCCTATAGACAGCTCCACATGGCATTTGAAACTTTATAGTCAGCATAAAGTGTCCACAATTGAACTCGTTGTCTTTACCTCAAAGTATACCTTGTCACGGATTTAGTTGTGTCCCTCAAAAATATGTGTCAACTTGGCTAGGCCATGATTCCCAGTATTGTGTGGTTGTCCTCCATTTTGTGATCTGATTGTTCTCCATTTTGTGATGTGTTGTAAATCCTAGCCTCTATGCCTGTGGTTGGAGGCCTCTTGGTGCAGTGGTTAAGAGCTCGGCTGCTAACCAAAAGGTCAGCTGCTCGAACTCACCAGTACTCCTTGGGAACCCTGTGGGGCAGTTCTAGTCTGTCCTATAGGATTGCTATGAGTTGGAATCGACTTGATGGCAACAGATTTGGATTTTTTTTTTTTAATGCCTTGTGGTTATGGCCCCATTTGTGAATGAGCTGTCTGTTATATTAATGAGGCAGGATTAGGTCATGTTAATGAGGATTAGGTTATGTTTGTTATGTTAATGAGGTAGGATTAGGGTGGGATGTATCTTGAGTCATCGCCCTTCACTGCCCTACAAGAGACAAAACAGAGAGAAATGAACAGAGAGAAAGGGACCTCCTACCACCAACAAAGAAGAACTGGGAACAGTGCATGTCCTTTGGACCCAGGGTCCCTGTGCTGAGAAACTCCTAGGCCCAGGGGAAGATGAATGACAAGGACCTTCCCCAGAGTTGACAGAGAGAGAAAGTCTTCCCTTAGAGCTGGCTGTCTGAATTCAGACTTCTAGCCTCCTAAACTGTGACAGAATAAATTTCTGTTTGTTAAAGCCATCCACTTTGGTATTGTTACAGTAGCACTAGATAACGAAGACAGAATTTGGTACCAGAAGTGGGGTTCTGCTCTAACAGATACCTAAAATGTGGAAGCAGTTTTTAAATTGGGTAATGGGTAGAGGCTGGAAGAGTTTTAAGATGCCTAATAATAAAAGCCTCGATTGCCTTGAAGAGATGATTGGTAGAATTACGGATGTCAAAGGTGATTCTGATGAGGGCTCAGAAGGAAGTGAGGAGAGCTATAGAGAAAGTCTCTATCGTCTTAGAGAATACATATGGCACAAGCAACAGAATGTTGCTAGAAATATGAACGTTAAATGTGCTTCTACTGAGGCTTTAAAAGAAAATGATGAACATGTGATTGGACAACGGAGAAAGGGTGTTGCTTTTTATTCACTGACAAAAAGCTTGTCTGAATTATGTTCAAATGTTTGGTGGAAGGTAGAACTTGACTTTCTGGCTGATGAGATTTCTAAGCAAGATCATAAAGAAACCACATGGTCTCTCCTTGCTGCTCACAGTGAAATGCAAGAGGGAAGAGATGGACTTAAAAATGAACTGTGCAAAATGAAAACAAAACTTAAAGATTTGGAAAATTCTGTTGTACGAACTAAGGACACATGTCCTAGAATTTTCACCAAGGACATGGTTACACAATCTTTTGTTAAAGAGAATTAAGCCCCTAAGACTGAAGGGGACAGAGAAAGAACAAAAGGAAAGACACTGTCTGCCTCTTGGAATTCTACAGGCAGGAAACAGGCCAAAGGATATACATCTGTCGTCCTCTAAGTAAAGAAAAGCATCACTGGAGAAGTTTGGAGATCAGCAGAACTGTTTGAAGGAGCCACAACCTCCTAGATTTCAAAGAGTCAATTCTTCACCAACTCAGTTCTGGAATGTGGGCCTGCCATTTACAAGTGCCAGAGGAATAGGGCCGGGGTTGCTGCTTAAAGCTGAGGGGGCAGGGCTGCCACGTCTAAGTGACAGAAGGACATACTTCGGACAGGTTATCAGGAGGGATCAGTCCCTGGAGAAGGACATCATGCTGGGTAAAGTAGAGGGTCAGCAAAAAAGAGATGGACCCTTAACGAGATGGATTGACACAGTGGCTACAACAATGGACTCAAGCATAACAACAATTATGAGGATGGTGCAGGACCGGACAGTGTTTTGTTCTGTTGTACATAGGGTAGCTATGAGTCAGAACCAACTCAATGGCACCTAACAACAAATAGTGTGGAAATAAATTTCTGCTTGTTAGAGCCATCCATTTGTGGTATTTCCGTTATAGCAGCGCTAGATAACTAAGACAACTTCATCTTGGTCAATGGCATTATTTTGCTAGTGCAGGATGAGATCAACTTGCCCTGCAAACATTTGACCGTGGTCCAACACCTGGGTCAACTCAGAGCTGTCTCCTCATTCCTGGCTCACGGGCTGCCCGCCTGGCTTTGGCTTGGGTTTCTGTTATAGCTCCATTCCATTTCCAAAGTGGTTTGTACCATTTTATATTCCCACCAGCAGTGTATAAGTGTTCCAGTTTCTCTACAACCTCTCCTATATTTATTATTTTGTGTTTTTTGGATTAATGCTAGCTTTGTTGGGGTGACATGGTATCTCATTGTAGTTTTGATTTGCATTTCTGTAATGGCTAATGATCATGACCATTTCCTAATGTACTGGTAGCCACCTGAATGTTTTCTTTGGTAAAGTGCTTGTTCATATTCTTTGCCCATTTTTTAACTGAGTTATTTTTCTTTTGTGGTTGAAGTTTTGCATTATCTTGTAGATATTAGAGATTAGACCCCTATTGGATATGTCATAGCCAAAAATATTTTCCCAGTCTGTAGGTTGTCTTTTTACTCTTTTGGTGAAGTCTTTTGATGAGCATAAGTGTTGGATTTTTAGGAGCTCCCAGTTATCTAGTTTCTGTTCTGGTGTTTGTGCATTGTTAGTTATGTTTTGTATTCTGTTTATACCATGTATTAGGGCTTCTAGCGTTATCCCTATTTTTTCTTCCATGATCTTTATTGTTTTAGATTTTCTATTTAGGTCTTTGATCCATTTTGGGTTAGTTTTTGTGCATGGTGTGAGGTATGGGTCTTGCTTCAGTTTTTTGCAGGTGGATATCCTGTTATGCCAGCACCATTTGTTAAAGAGAGTATCTTTTTCCCCAATTAATGGACTTTCAACCTTTGTCAAATATCAGGTGCTCATAGGTGGATGAATTTACTTCTGGATTCTCAATTCTGTTCCATTGGTCTATGTAGCTGTTGTTGTACGAGTACCAGGCTGTTTTGACTACCATGGCGGTATAATAGGTTCTAAAATCAGGTAGTGTGAGGTCTCCCACTTTGTTCTTCTTCATGAATGCTTTACTTATCTGGGGCCTCTTCCTTTTGCATATGAAGTTGGTGATTTGTTTCTTCATCTCATTAAAACATGTTTTTGGAATTTGGATCAGGATTGCATTGTATCTGTAGATCGCTTTGGGTAGACTTGACATTTTCACAATGTTGAGTCTTCCTATCCATGAGCAAGGTATGTTTTTCTATTTATGTAGGTCTCTTTTGGTTTCTTGTAGTAGTGTCTTGTGGTTTTCATTGCATAGGTCTTTAAGTCTCTGGTTAGATTTATTTCTAAGTATTTTATCTTTTTGGCGGCTAATGTAAATGGTATTGATTTGGTGATTTCCTCTTCGAAGTTCTCTTTATTGGTGTAGAGGAATCCAACTGATTTTTGTATGTTTATCTTGTATCCTCATACTTTGCTGCAATCCTCTGTTAGTGCCGTAATTTTGTTGCGGATTCTTTGGGGCTTTCTTTGTATAAGATCATATCATCTGCAACTAGGGATACTTTCACTTCTTCCTTGCCAGTTGGGACGCCCTTTATTTCTTTTTCTAGCCTAATTGCTCTGGCTAGGACCTCCAGCACAATGTTGAATAAGA
>NW_004444013.1:590542-596912 GCF_000243295.1 Trichechus manatus latirostris
AGGGCAATGCTTTCAGACTCTCTCCATTTAGGATGACGTTGGCTGCTGGCTTTGTATCAATGCCCTTAATTATGTTGAAGAATTTCCCTTCTATTCCTATTTTGCTGAGAGTTTTTTTTTTTTTTTTATCACAGACGGGTGTTGGACCTTGTCAAGTGCCATTTTTGCATCAATTGATAATATCATGTGGGTCTTGTCTTTTGTTTTATTTATGTGATGGATTACATTGTTTTTCTAATGTTGAACCATTCCTGCTTACCTGGTATGAATCCCACCTGGTCATAGTGAATTATTATTATTATTTTGATATGTTGTTGAATTCTATTTGCTAGAAATTTGTTGAAGATTTTTGCATCTATGTTCATGAGTGATATTGGTCTGTAATTTTCTTTTTTTGTGGCGTCTTTACCTGGTTTTGGTATCAGGGTTATGCTGGCTTCATGGAATGAGTTTGGGAGTATTCCATCCTTTTCTCTGCTCTAAAATACCTTTAGTAGTAGGGGCGTTAACTCTTCTCTGAAAGTTTGATAGAATTCTCTAGTGAAGCTGCCAGGGCTTTTTTTCGTTGGGAATTTTTTAATTACCTTTTTAACTGTTCTTTTGTTATAGGTTTATTTAGTTGTTCTATCTCTGTTTGTGTTAGTTTAGGTAGGTAGCGTGCTTCTAGAAATTTGTCCATTTCCTCTAGGTTTTCAAACTTATTGGAGTACAATTTTTCACGGTATTCTGTTATGATTCTTTTAATTTCAGTTGGGTCTGTTATCATATCACCCATCTCATTTCTTATATGGGTTATTTGCTTCTTCTCTTGCTTTTCTTTTCTCAGTTTGGTGCAAGGTTTATAGATTTTGTTGATCTTTTCAAAGAACCAGAGTTTGGTCTTGTTAATTCTTTCAATTGTTTTTCTGTTCTCTATTTCATTTAATTCTGCACTAATTTTTCTTGTTTGCTTTCTTCTGGTGCTCGAGGGCTTCTTTTTTCTTTTTATTCAAGTTGTAGGGTTAATGTTTTGATTTTGGCCCTTTCCTCTTTTTGGATGTGTGCATTTATTGCTATAAATTGACCTCTGAGCACCACTTTTGCTGTGTCCCAAAGGTTCTGGTAGGATGTGTTTTCATTCTCGTTTGAGTCTATGAATTTCTTTATTCCATCCTTAATTACATCTATAACCCTGTAGTTTTTGAGCAATGTGTTGTTCAGTTTCCATGTGTTTGATGTTTTTCCCTAGCTTTTTCTGTTATTGATTTCTACTTTTATGGCTTTATGGTCAGAAGAGATGCTTTGTAATGTTTCGATGCTTTGGATTTTCTTAAGACTTGCTTCATGGCCTAATATGTGGTCTATTCTGGAGAATGCTCCACGTGCATAGGAGAAGAAAGTATACTTGGCTGCCGTTGGGTGGAGTGTTTGGTATATGTCTATGAGATCAAGCTGGTTGATTGTATCATTTAGATCTTCTGTGTCTTGTTTGAGCTACTTTCTGGATGTTCTGTTCTTCACCGAAAGTGGTGTGTTGAAGCCTCCTACGATTATTGTGGAGCTGTCTATTTCTCGTTTCAGTGCTGTTAGAGCTTGTTTTATATATTTTGGATCCCTATCATTGGGTGCGTAAATATTTGTTATGGTTATGTCCTCTTGGTGTATTGACCCTTTAATCATTATATAGCGTCCTTCCTTATCCTTTGTGGTGGATTTTACTTTAAAGTCTATTTTGTCGGATATTAATATTACCACGCCTGCTCTTTTAAGATTGTTGTTTACTCGATATTTTTTTTCCCCCATCTTTTGAGTTTAGCTTGTTTGTGTCTTTAAGTCTAAGGTGTGTCTTTTAGGTAGCATTTAGACGGATCATGTTTTTTCATCCATTTGGCCACTCTCTGTCTCTTTATTGGTGAATTTAGTCCATTTACATTCAGTGTAATTATTGATAGACATGAGTTTAATGCTGTCATTTTGATGTATTTTTTTTTTTTATGTGTGTGTTGTTGACAGTTTCTTTGTTCCACTTAATTTTCTGTGCTGGTTTGTTTTTCTTTATGTATTTTCTTTTCATTTTTTTCATTTTTGTTGATTTTGTTATTTGCTGAGTCTTTATGTTTTCTTTTTTTTTATTTTGATTAATAGGATTGTTAGTTTCCTCTGTATTTACCATAATATTTATCTCTATTTTTCTAAGTTTAAACCAGTCTTTTATTTCTTGATATTGCTTTGACTTCCTCTCCATATGAAAGATCTATGACTTCATTATTTAGTACCTCTTTTTTGTTTTAATGTTGTTATCTTTTACATATTGACATCTCTGTTTCCCTATTTTCAGTGTTTTAGCTTTGATTTGTTTTTGTGACTTCCCTATCCAGGTTGATACCTGGTTGCACTGTCCTTTGTTCTAGTCTTGGGTTGTTATCTGATGTTATTGACTCCCTTTAGTACTTCCTGTAATTGTGGTTTGGTTTTGCAAACTACCTAAACTTCTGTTTATCTGGAAATGCCCTAATTTTGCTATCATATTTGAGAGACAGTTTTGCTGGATATATAATTCTTGGCTTGTAATTTTTTTCCTTCAAGCCTTTATATATGTCATCTCATTGTCTTCTTGCCTGCATGGTTTCTGCTGAGTATTCCAAGCTTAGTCTTATTGACTCTTCTTTGTAGAAGACTTTTTGTTTATCCCTAAATGCTCTTAAAATTCTCTCTTTATCTTTGGTTTTGGCAAGTTTTAGTATAATATGTCTTGGTGGCTCTCTTTTGGGATCTACCTTGTGTGGGGTTTGATAAGCTTCTTGGATAGATATCTTTGCATCTTTCACAATATCAGGGAAGTTTTATGCCAACAAATCTTCAACAATCCTGTCTATATATTTTTCATTATCCCCCCTGTTCTGGTACTCCAATCACTCGTAGGTTATTCCTCTTGCTAGAGTCCCATCTAATTCTTAGGGTTTCTTCATTTTTTAGAATTCTTTTATCTACTTTTTCCTTAAATAAGTTGGTGTCAAGTGCTTTATCTTCAGTCTCATTAACTCTGACTTCCATTGCCTCAATTCTGCTCCTATGAGTTTCTATTGAGTTATCTAATTCTGAAATTTTATTGTTAATCTTTTGAATTTCTGTTTGCTGTCTCTTTATGGATTCTTGCAGCCTGTTAAATTTGTCATTATGCTCTTGTATAACCTTCTGAAGTTCTCCTATTGCCTTGTCTCTGTGTTCCTTGGCTTGTTCTGTGTTTTGTCTAATCTCTTTCCTGATCTCTTGAAGAGCTCTGTATATTAATCTTTTGACTTCTACCTCTGGTAATTCCAAGAAGTTGTCTTCCTCTGAAAGGTTTTTTTTATTCCTTGTTTTGGTCACTTGCTGAAGCCATCATGGTCTGCCTCTTTATGTGATTTGATATTGACTGTTGTCTCCGAGCCATCGATAAGTTACTGTATTTGTTTATGTTATGTTTGCTTACTGTGTCCTAGCTTCTTGTTTTGGTTTGTTTTGATGTGCCCAAATAGGCTAGTCATGTGAGCTAGTTTGATTATTGGTGTCTTTGAAGCTGTCACCAGGTGGTTAGAGATGTTACTAGGTATGTGAGCCCAGAAGTCTATTTACTTTTCTTGTATGGATTCAGCTCAGGTGTCCAGGTTGTTGGTCACTGAGTGTGTGGTGCAGGCTCTCACCTACAGTCCTACACGGGCTGGGGTGATTGGTGTAGGCACAGGTATCTGGCTGCAGTAAAGGATCACTCACTGAACAAGGCAGGGGGCTGACGGCTGCCTCTGAGTGTCTGGGTGGAAGGTGTGTCCCTCTTCCCTAGAGCACGTAGGTAGGTAGGTTTTGCAGCTGGACTATGAGCACCCAATGCTGTTGGCTGTAAGGACTGGAAGACATCATTTGTTCTTGGCCCCTGTCGCAGATGGCTAGGTGGCATGGGTGGAACCACCAGTCTTCAGGCCCCTGATGTGGATTGGTGAGGACGTTGCTTAATGGGCAGGGTGGTGTCAAATGTCACAAATCTGCCACTCCCCTTATAGTTGATACAGTTGAAAATAGGCTTCAGGTATATACCCTGCTGTACTGTGGTAATGAGGGCCTACACTGTTGAAAGGGGCCCACACAGGTCTATGCAGGGATGAAAGGCATTCAGTGTCCATGGACCCCTTATGCGCGTGCCTAGGTAAAGGGTCTGTTCCTGCCCTGAGTTCCCAGCTAGGGGAGCTGGTAGATTATTTTTTCCTGTTTGTTAATTTGTTCCCTGTCCAAAGCCAGGAGAATGGCTCAGGGCGTACAACGGGTCCTACTTCTGGCCCAGGGGGTGCAGCAATCACTGAAGCAGGACCGGGACCCAGAATAGAGTGAGGAGGGGGTAGATAATGGGAAAGAGGTACTTCCCAAAGGGTGGGTTCTTTTGATCCACGTGGTAGGTTAGACACATGTACTTATCTTTCACAGATTGAGTGCCACTTCTCACTGGTTCTGGAAGCTTGAGCAGACTCTCTGCCCCTCAGTCTCTCCTGATGTGGAAAACCCATCCTGAACACCACTGCTTGCCTCACTGTGCACCAGTGGATCCAGCCTGCTGGCTGCTGGTGCCGGCCAGGTCAGATCTGGCAACTCCTCGCTGCTTCTGAACCATCTCTCCCTCCCCCTGCCACTCAGTACAATTCCTCAACTTTGTCTTTGATGTTCAGGGCTTCTGTATGATTGATTCACTTGTTTTTTTTGGGTCTTTGTTGTAAGAGGGATCACAGGAAGCGTCTGACTACGCCACCATCTTGGCCCTGCCTCCTGAATTTGGTTTTTTGTTCTACAATTTTCTCCCGCTCTGTCCAAAACCCTCTGTTGTGATCCCAGTCAGAACAGTTGGTAGTGGTAGCCAGGCACCATCTAGTTCTGGTCTCAGGGTCATGCAGGCTGTGGTTGATATGGTCCGTTAGTCGTTTGAGCTAATTGCTCCCTTGAGTCTTTGGTTTTCTTCACTCTCCCTTGCTCCAGGTAGGAAGAAATCAAGTTGTACCTTAGATGGCCCCTTACAAGTTTAAGACCCCAGATGCTACTCACCAAAGTAAGTTACAGAGCATTGTCCTTATGAAGTATGTTGTGCCAGTTGACATAGATGTCCCCCGAGTCTATGGTCATTTGTCTTCTAGCCTAGGAACTTCATACAGCAGGTATTTGGTTATGTCTAAGAGGTTTTCCTTGCTGTACCCCTTGTATGCTCTATATGAGCCACACCTACAGTCATGTATGTAGAAATATCCACTATCAAACCTATATATGCAGTGGGTGTGTTCCCTTACATCCTCCCACACCTCACAGTGACTCCTAGTGCCTGTGAATGCCTTTCACGTTTCTATTGAATGTGTGAATTTTTATCAAAAGCTGTTAATAAAAAGTTCAAAAAATACACGCAAGTCATGAAGTCGTTTAATGCTTAAAAGTGTCATTCATTACTCTGAGTTTCAAACAATTAAAAACAAACACCAAAATTAGAATTTCATGGAAAACGTGTAGTTTTCTTCAGCCTCTCAGCTAAGCGTCCCACTTCTCTCTGCCTACCAGTACCTTTGCAGACGCCATCTGAGCAGGATGGGGGCCTGGGGGTGGGGGTGAAGTGTAAGGTGGCTAAAACCAAAAACCAAATCGATGCCGTGGAATCGATTCGGACCCATAGCGACCCTATAGGACAGAGGAGAACTGCCCCGTAGGCTTTCCAAGTAGCAGCTGGGGGATTGGAACCGGCGACCTTTTTGTTAGCAGCCAAGCTCTTAACCACTGAGCAACCAGGGCCCAGCAATGGAGAAACAAAGTGTCTACAGGGGTTTCTACCAACAAATAAATTCTAGCCCGTCCAGACGATGAGAGGTTTGGAAAGAAGATGCCCGGAGGTTCCCCCTGACCCAGTCCAGCGCTCCTAGACCTTGAGTCTGCGATCATCACAAAGGGAATGGGACAGGGGCTCAGGAAGGAGGGAGGAAGCAGAAGGAGCATACAGCGAGCTGGGTGGAGGCCGCCACCCACTGCGGCCGAGTCTGGCCTGGCGCCGACCTTTCTAGCCGGAGCCCGGCTCCCGCCGATGGAGCCAGTCCATTCCTGGCTCTAAAGACCCAGGGCCCAAAGGAGTAAAGGTATTCAAAAGCGGGCCAGGATTCCCGTGGGGAGGCCCGACTTCCCAGCCAGCGTGACCCCCGCCCACAACCCCAGAATCTCGCCGCGCAGCCAACAGCAGGAGACAGAAGTGCCTCCAGATGCGCTTTGCCGAAGGAAACTGCGCTCAGGGCTCGGAGGAGGTGGCGATGGAGGGGCGGGAGGAGAGGGAGTTCGGCGCGAGCGCCGGTCGAGGGGGAGGGTTATGCCTGGGCAGGTCCGGGCAGCCCATCCAGGCCCC
>NW_004444013.1:597012-612455 GCF_000243295.1 Trichechus manatus latirostris
GGACCGCGATGATGGACAGGACTGTGGGCCGGTCACGGCGCGGGCCTCGCGGTCTGGAGGGGCTCCGGGGGGCAGGGCCCGGCGGGCAAGCCTCTCAGCGAGGGGGCGGGGCCTTGGGGAAAGTAGCAGCGCTCCCAGCCAATGGGAGGCGTCGGCTGTCCCGTTAGCGCCGGATTCCGGCGGAGAGGGCGGGGCGGGCGGCGCCGTGGGGATCCCGGGGCACTAAAGGGCCCCTGACTTGGCTCAGCGCGGCGACATGGACCGGATGGCGAGCTCTATGAAGCAGGTGCCCAACCCACTGCCCAAGGTGCTGAGCCGGCGCGGGGTCGGCGCGGGGCTGGAGGCGGCGGAGCGGGAGAGCTTCGAGCGGACCCAGGTGAGGACTAGTGGACCGCTGGGGCATGGCCAGGGCGCCCCGAGAGATACAGTGCCCGGGATGGGACTTTGAAGGCAGGAAGGATCTTGCACACCCTGGCGGGGGGGACGGGGCCAGGGGGCTGCGAGGGGCCTCCATTTGGTGTGCAGATCTAGGCGATTCCAGGAGATCAGGGACCCTGGGACCTCCCAGCCGGCCTGCGGGAAAGGGCAGGAGGGCCAGGGGCAGGCTCCAAGGGAGCAGGGTGGTCCGTGCGGCGGGGCCCGGGGGGGGGGGCTGGACCGGGCGGGGACAGGACAGGGTCACAAGGAGGGGAAGAACCGAAAAGGGGCCGAGTGGAAAGGTGTCTCTGGGTGGGTGAAGAGCATGGGGTGGGGTGGGAGGGGACTTGGAGACGCAGTATGGGGGCGGAGAGTGGATGCGCTGAGTTGAGGAGGTGAAGAATTGGCAGCCCTCTCCTCCTCTCTCGACCCGCCCCTTTTCTATTGCACTGACATTTCCCCCAACCCCTGAACACCCCTTTTCTCCTCACCTCTTATTGGAATCTCGCCGCCCCCAGTTGTCGGCCTGGAAGGGCCAGGCTGAAGGGGTCTGAGTGTTGAAAAAAGAATGTAGGAAATGCCAAGTGTGGCCGGGCCTGGAAAATGACTTGGGGCTGGAGGAGGGGGTCAGTCAGGGGGCAGGAATTGCGACGCCTGACGGGACAACCCATTGCTGTTTGGGATGAGCTGCCCGTGGTGCCCAGAGCCCTGACTTGGGGTTTTGGTTTCATCTCTTTAAGATGTGTCTAACAGCTAATAGGCACCCTGCCCCATTTGTCCAGCTTGACCGTGACTGGGGTCAAAATCCTCAGCGTCATCAACAAGAAGCCACAATCCATTTTACCTTAGAGTTTTAATGTCTTAAGTATTGATTTGACTGAAGAAAGCTGGCATGTTTATGCTGTTCATCAGTTCGTTTGTATGTAAAATCCATTTTCAATGGATACAACTCTTCTTTTAATCTGGGTGCCAAGGTTGTTACCAGCAGGTATGTCTTCACTGTTGCCCTGGAGTGAAACCTTTGAAGATCCTCTTGGACCCTCACTACCAGAGGCTGGCCTTCTGCTGTGTTCTTATGTGTCATGGTTCTTCCCCAAAACACAGTACAGTGTTAGGGAAAGGGCTTTGGGGTTTCGGTAGAAAAGAGAATAAAAACCTGATTGGAATTCTCCGTATGTGGATTCTTGTGAAAGGTGAAGCTTTCCACCCCAGGGGACTTCCATCCTCTTGTAATTCCCGACAGACACCCCTGGCCCCACGAGGATGTGTCTGCAGGTGTGTCTGAGTGAGGTGGATTAGGGAGTTTGTCTCCGTTTGTCATCCTACCCCAGAGGGAAAGGGAGAGATGGCCATTCACTTCTGCCTCTCAGGGTTTGAGGCTTGTTCTTTGGCTTTATGAAAAAAAAGTTTTCTGTCTGTCTGACCAGGCAGTGTCTTAGGTGCTACTTCTTCAGTTAGCTGCCTGGTCACATGAGGCTTCTGGCTCCAGGAAACAGTAGGTTTCTTTCTTTTTTTTTTTCCTTAACTAAAAGAGAAAATAAATAAGTGTAATGTTATAGTAATGCATCCCTTCTAGATTAAAATGGAGCAATTGAGACATATTCATAAGACTTCGACCCACTACAGTGATGGAAATTAGGTTTGTGAAAGTTTCCCCATGGCTAGCATGTTCACTAGCTATCCAGGGACAACCCGACAAGGAGAGTCTAGGTCAGTGC
This sequence comes from Trichechus manatus latirostris, assembly GCF_000243295.1. NCBI lineage: Eukaryota > Metazoa > Chordata > Mammalia > Sirenia > Trichechidae > Trichechus > Trichechus manatus. The sequence continues at coordinate 599,148 of NW_004444013.1, forward strand.
TTTCCAGCTATTTTACATTCTGTGGAACACTTGTAATCATCCAAATTAGATCTGGTGGGGTGTGTGTGTGTGTGTGTGTGTGTGTGTGTGTGTGTGTGTGTGTGTGTGTGTGTGTGTGTGTCTGAGAGAGAGAGAGATGGGGAGGTGGACTGGAGGAGGAAAAAGGAGTTTTTCTATTGCTGAAACTATTTAGAGGAGCAACTATTTAGTGAAGAAAAATAAAGGAGAATGATCCTAAAACCTAGCATTAGTCAATCTGCAAAAATTTATTTAGTTTAATGACTGTCTATCAGAAGTATGATGAGATATAAAAATGAGGGAAAAATTTAAAAATGAGTTAGAGACCATGAGACTTAGCTAAGTTATAATAATAATTGTAACTAACTATTGTGTTTGGAATAGTTTTAAGTACTTAATTGTATTACTTACTTAATCTTGATGAGAACCTGTGTGGTGGGTATTAGCCACATTTTACCAAGAGGCAGTTGGGGCACAGAGAGGTTAAGTAACCTGCCAGAAGTGGTCCCATTCTTTAATCACTGCCTTAGGCCACCTCTGAATACTGGGAAGAGCACTGGCATTGGAGCCAGATTTGGATTTGCGCCTGGGCAGGTATATAGGCAGTGTGACCCCGGGCAAGTTGCCTAACCTTTCTAGACCTCAGTTTCCTTATTGTGAAATAAAGATAATACTTACCTCACAGGCTTACTGTGAAGATTAAATAATAAGTATGAAGCATTTTGTAAACTGTGGAGCACTATTCAAATGTAGTGTATTATTGTTACAATCTGACTGGGGACAAGAGATTTAAGAAAGCAGAAGTTAACAGTACAGGCTGTGGTTAACTCTTCAGTATAGGGACAGAAGTGTTACTAGGTAACATGATAATTTCTGAGGGCAATAATTAGGAGAATATGGGTAAAGTACAGGGGGTAGGAGTGGGAAAAGGTTGGGAACCCTCACCAAGGACTGCACTGTGCTCTTCAGTGTGAGTGAGCACTTAGCTGGGTGGAGAGGAGGGGATGGGGGCATTCCAGTAAGGGGCAAACACCTAGAGGCAGAGAACCATGTGGAGTACATGTCGACAAGACCACTGGCTGAGGAAGCGGGGTGGGCAAAAACTGGCTGCTTCTACCTCTGAACTTCTCAGCACATTTTGTAAATCTCTTCTGGTGCTAGTTACTTTGTACTGTCATCATTTCTGTCTGTAAACTGTGAGCTTCTTGAGAGCAGGACTGCCTTGCTCTTGCCTGTCTTGCTCTTGTCAGATGCCTGAGGTGTGTGGTAAGTGGTGAACTGGCTGTGGTAGAGGGTAGAAAGTGACTGTAGTTAGCACCAGCAGGGAAGGCCACGGTCTGGTGATACCCCACCATGAGGAGCTGTGATGGCCCAACTCAGCTCTGGGCCACAGAAGCCATCTGGAACGGCTTTACCTCTTTCCTAATGGCCCCAGGATCCTCCTGGTCCAGTTTCCTTGCCCACCCAATGGCCCAACCACTACCACAGTCCCCATCTCCAACTAGACCCCAGGTTTGTCCCCCACTCAAACATCACCTTATGTATCCAACCCATCACAAACAGTGGCTTTAGGGAAGTGGAAAGTAGTTCTTGCCCTCAAAAAAGCTGGGGCCCTGCTGTAATAACAGTACCTTGTCCAGAGCACTTTTCAGTTTATAGATAGGTAGATAGATATGTAGATAGGTAGATGGTTGCTGTTGAGTCACTTCCAGCTTGTGGTGACCTTATGTACGACAGACCAAAATGTCCAGTCCTGCATCCTCCTCACAATCACCAGCATGTTTAAGCCCTTCATTGTGACTGTTCTGCCAGTCCATCTCACAGAGAATCTCCCTCACCCTCGCTGGCCCTCTGCTTCACCAAACATGTTGTCCTCCTCCAGTGTTTGAGCCGTCCAGATGACATGTCCAGAGTAAGTGAGTCAGACAGTGTTCTGTTGTGGTCCATAAGGTTTTCACTGGCTAATTTTCAGAAGTAGATTGCTAGGCCCTTCTTCCTAGTCTTTCTTAGTCTGGAAGCTCTGCTGAAACCATCAAGGGTGACCCTGCTGGTATTTGCGGTGGTATAGCTTCCAACATCATACTAACACGCAAGCCCCCACAGGACGACAGACTGACAGACAGATGGTGATTTCAGTTTATAAAGCATGTTTTTAGGTTTCATTGGGGCTGTATGTATCTTCCTTGTTTAATGGATGAGGACATTGAAAATCAGAGAACTGGTGACTTGCCTAGGGTGGGGATTCAAACTGAGGACTCCAGGTTCCAAGTTTCAGGCCCATCCCATCATGCTGTCCTCCCATCAGCCAAGATGGTGATTCTGGAGTGAACCAGGAGGGCTGCTGCTCACAGACAGACAGAATACCCTGTCTGTGTTTGCTTAGCAGGAAAGTGTTTTTCCCTGTGGTTTGTTTATTCTTTGAACACCCGTTTAGTAAGCACATACTGTGGAGGGCACACAGAGATGAGTAAGGTAAAGAGAACAGCCCCAAAGGAGCCCGTGAGTCAGCAGGGGAGGTGGACTGGCGACTGGACTCCCCCACCAGCCTAGCTGCTCCATTGTGGGCAAAGGACCAACAGCACCAGGCCCCACCTCAGACTCCAGAATCAGAGTCAGCATTTAACTGGAGCCCTGAGTGTGCCTGTGCACACTAAGGCTTGAGCAGCACTGCTCTGTGGTAGGTCAGTGCTCGAGTTCGAGGAGAGGATGGGTATTGGGAACAAGCACGTTGAGCACACCACAGAGTAAAGGACCTTAACAGGTAAGTATGCATCGAGAAATCCAGGAGACTTGGATTCTAGAGAAGAAGAGACAGAAACACATTTTTAAAAAAAAAATATTGATTACATTATGTGATCATGATGTGCAGCCATTACCCATATCTGTTGCCAGGTTTGCCATCACCATTAAAAGATACTCGTTGCTTCCTTAACAATTTTCCCCCATTTGCCCTTCATCCTGTTCTTGGTAACCACTGATAAACTTTAGTCTCTATACATTTGCCTGTTCTAGATATTGCATATAAGTGGGGTTATACAATATTTGTCCTTTTGTGACTGACTTACTTTACTCAACATAATATAGAAACACATGTTTATTGAGGGCCTGCAGGGTGCTAGGAACATGTGAATGATTTATATCAGTTATCTCTTTTAATAACTGAGGCTCAGAGAGGCTAAGTGACTTGTCCAAGGTCACACAGCAAGTAAACAGAAAACCCAAAATCAGCAAAGTCCTTTCCTCCATGCTTAAGTCTGGGTTATGGGGGGTGTTTCAACCATCTTGCTCTGTGATCTTCAGCAGATGCTCTGCCTTAGATTCAACAGCTGGAAAATGTTAGGATTATACTAGAAGCATCGGTGATTTTCAACCCTAGCTGCACTTTAGAATCCCCCGGAGAGCTCTTTAAACACATACTGTTGTCCTGGGTCCCGGCAGAGATGCTGTCTTAGTTGGTCTGAAGTAGGAGTCCCTGGGTGGTGCAGACAGTTAGCGTGCTCAGCTCCTAACCAAAAGGTTAGTGGTTTGAGTCCACCCAGAGATGCCTCAGAAGAAAGGCCCGATGATCTACTTCTGAAAATACCAGCCATTGAAACCTCTCTGGAGAACAGTTCTACTCTGACGCACATGGGGTCGCCATAAGCTGGAATTGACAGCAACTGGTGGTGGAGGTGGTAGTCGGGTAGTTATTGACAAGTTATAAAGCACCAGGCAATTCTAATGCAGCCAGGGTGGCAAACACTGACCTGATGATCTACTGCCCCCCTGGCACCCTGTGGTCTCTGATATGGCTGGATCATCCCAAAAAACCAACATGGCTCTGGGCCCGTCTCCTGCTAGTAAGAAGAATCTGTGTCGTGGTGCTTGCTCTTGTAGCTTCAGATGTTCCAGAGCTCTCTTGTAGCCCCAGTAGCCAGGTTGTGTGGCAGCCCCCAGCCTGTGTATCTGGTTCTCCTTCCTCTACTGCTTGTTGACCAGGTGTATAAAGTGTGCACATGGCTTGACGTATGGGCATGTGCTGTCCCAAGGAAGACTGGAAGTGAACCTCATTTTCCCATTGACTTCACAGAGATGGCTTCTTATACAAAAGATGCTGCACTCCTCCCAACCCCTCTTTGCTTCCTTAGTCGGTTTTGAAAACATAGTAAGGAAACTAAGCTTCCTTGGGGTCAGTGGTTTTGTTGTTACTAGCTGCCATGGAGTTGGCTCTTTCATTATGTACAACAGAATGAAATGTGGTCTGGTCATGCGCCATCTTCACAGTCGTTGGTATGTTTGAGGCTGTCGTTGCAGCTGTTGTGTCAGTCCATCTCTTTGAGGGTTTCCTTTGTTTTCGCTGGCCCTCTACTTTACCACGTGATGTCCTTTTCTAGTGATCGGCCCCTCCTGATGTCCATATCGGACAATATTCTGCCTTTCCTTCCACTGAGAATTGTGATAATAGCCGACATTCGTTGCCCACTTACCATGTGCATGTGATAAAAGCCTTACATGAACCACCCTATTTTATAGTTGAGAAAAATTATAATCCCTATTTTATAGTTGAGAAAATTGAGGCTGAGAGGGGTTAATAACTACCTCAAGATTCTAGAGTAAGTAACTGGGACTCAAACCCAGGAAAACAGGTCCTAGAGCCCAGCTTTCCACTGCCTGCCTCCCTGTGTCACTACCTGGCCCCTCCAGCTCTTTTCCTCTCCCCCTCAATGGTTGGGGTCCCCAAGGTGTTGCCCTCAGCCCACTTCTCTTTTACTCCTGTCCACTTCCTCTGCCTTCACCTCCAACTGAAGGCATCTGTTCTCACCTCTGTGACGCTGATGTCCCACATCTCCCTCCTCACTTCCCAGCCTGAGTGATCACTGCCCACTGAACATCTGCACCTGGATAAACCACACACACCCCAACTCAGCTGGGACCTCCCCAGCCTCTGAGTGCTCTGCTTCTGCTCATGGTCCCGCCATCATCTTTCTGGCAGTGGTTCCAAGTCCTCCCTCACTCTTGTCCTTACAGCCAAATTTGGCGATGTTTCTCTTGTCCATCCCTCCGTTGTTTATCACTCTTCCTTGTTGCTATGATGCTGAACAGGTTTCAGCGGAGCTTCTAGTGTAAGACAGACTAGGAAAAAAGGCCTGGTGATCTACTTAGAAAGTCAGCCCATGAAAATCCTATGGATCACAGTGGTTCAACCAGCAGCCAATCATGGGCATGGCACAGGACCAGGCAGCATTCATGCTGTTGTGTACAGGGTTACCATGAGTCGTGGCTGACTCGATGACGGCTAACAGCAACAACCCTTATTACCTCTGACCTGGATCATTGTGATCCTAGCCACCCTGTCCCCTAGACAGTCTGGTGCCAGACTGATTGTCTCCAAAGCCCGACACTGCTCGTATAACTTCCTCTTTTCAAGAACCTTTGCTGACTCCCCAGAGACCCTGCAGGATGTGCACTGTCAGGATCCCTGGTCCCTGTCTTTTTCCAGCCTTAGCTTGGGCAGCATCCCCCTCTCACTCCCACTGTGGTCTGGGCCCAGCCAGATCATGTGTTCATGCAAGCAGTCTGGGTACTCTCTTACCCCTCTGCTCCTGCTGTTCTCTCTGTCTGCACTGACCTTTCCTTCCATCTGCATCCATCACCACCTTTCTCCTGAGATCTCCCTCCTGAGGCCCTGCAGCAAGTCCTGCTGTGTAACCTTTTCATTCAGGCCTACATCTTGTTTCTTTCTAGACTGGAAGCCCCTTGAGGGTAGGATCTGGCTTTCAGTGCCCTTGCATTAGGCAGCACTGGTGCCAGATGTGTGAATGTAAAACAATTCAAGGATCTGCAGGCAGCCTGGCTGCTGCAGGCAGGCCCTCACTTGCAGGGCACTTTTCCTTTGAACATTTTGAAGTTTCTCTCTCGGTTCCCTTTGATTTCTCCACTGATTGATTCTTCCTAAGTGTCTGCTCTGTGCCAGCCCTGTGCTGGCAGGACCATCGCCTAGTCCTTTCCCCATGCCCAGGGTGCCGTGGGAGCCCCTGCCCACCTCCCTTAGGGCTAGGCTGGAAAGCCCACTGAGGAGAGAGCCTCCAGAGTCCAGAAGCTGAGTTAGGCTCTTGGCCGATTATTGAGTTCCTGTGAAGTTAAGAGCACTTTATGAGCATTTCTAAAACATGGTCTTCGCCTTTCCAGGGCTTCTTCCTCATTCAGGTGGGTCTTTTCTGAGCTGGGAGCTATTACAGGGAGCAGGAGTGATTGGCCTAGTGTCCTGGGACCTGGATGGAGTTAGCTGACAGCAGCCCACGTGCAGCTGCTGGGGTTTACAGTGGAGGATAAAAGATACTAGGATGAGTACAGTAATATGAGAACACTCCCTAGAGAGGGAGAAAATCTGGCTCTGCTACTGAACTGCTCGTTATAAAAGGAGGAGGCTGGAAAAGAATTCTGAGGGTCCTTCCAGCCCTCAAATATTTTCGCTAATAAACCTCATGCAGGTAGGCTTTGACACTATTTAATAAGGACATACATTTCTTCTGTGCTATCAGCTGCCCTCTTGAAAGGATGTTTTGGGTGAGCTTGTATGTGGGACAGGGACCAGGTACCAGTGAAGGGCCAGTACTGCACCTGAGAAAGGGATAGGGAGGGTCCGTGAAGCCAGGAAAGCAGATTCCCAGCCTGTCTGGCCAGTGGAAGGGGTCCTTGACTGGCAGGTCTGCAAGGCCCTGGTGAGGGTTGTTCCATGTTCCTCCTCCTGTTAGCCCCTCATGCCGCTCCTCAGGACAAAGTGTGGAGCAGACCTGGGTGTGGCAGAGGGTGCAGCCTGGTTGTGCTGTGGTACAGTGGGCCGGCGGCCAGTTTCTGTCCTACATCAGGGAGGGCTGATGGCCTGGAGAGATGCCCACCTAGGGAAGGGAACTTGCTAGCCTCACCTCCCTAGCGGGTGGAGGCTGCTTCCTGTTTTCCTGCGCAGGCAGGCAGGGAGGAGCCCTGTTCCCAGCCTGTGGTCAGTATAGTCTGACACTTGTGAGGGGAGAGGGGCAGGATTTAAGGGCTCCTGTGGCTCAGACGGTGGAAGAGAAGACGATGTATTTTCTTGGATGTGAAACGCTGCCGCCGCCGCCTCTGCTGTTAGTGCTGTGAGACAGCTCAGAAAGCTGGTCTGCGCCAGGCTGTTCAGGAGGCCACTGAGGCCATTTGCTTCTGATTTAACAACACCTAGCACTGTGCAGTGGTGGTTCACTGGTGGAAGGAATCCTTGCCTTCCATGCAGGAGACTGTGGTTCGATTCCCAGCCAGGGCACCTTGTGTGCGGCCACCACCTGTCTGCCAGTGGAGGAGGCTTACGTGTTGCTATGATGCTGAACAGGTTTCAGTGGAGCTTCCAGACTAAGATGGATTAGGAAGAAAGGCCTGGTGATTTATTTCTGAAAATCAGCCAATAAAACCTGTGGATCACAGCAGTCCAATCCACAACCAGTCATGGGGATGGTGTAGGACCAGGCAGCATTTTGTTGTGTTATGCTGGGGTTGCCAGGAGTCGGGAGCCAGTTGACAGCAGCTAACAATAACAACACTGTGCATAATGTATAGAGCACTTTACACAGAACAACCATGCAATTGGTGATGGTCTCATTTTTCAGATGTGGACTCTGAGGCTCAGAGTGGTTAAGTGACCTGCACTCAGGAAATGTCAGAGCTGAGGCTTGAGCTGATAACTTAGAAAAGGTACAGAGATTTTTTTTTTTCCTTGAATCTTTTCCAGTTGATTTATTTGGATGTTTAAAATTCCTTCCAGAAGATTTTTCTGAAATGCACAAAACCATCAAAGGGCTTAATAAAAAAAATAGGCAGGGGGAAAGTCACGAAAGAGGATAAACAGGTGGCCAATGGACACATGAAAAGGTTTACAACTTGTTACCAGAGAAGTGCAAGTTAAAACTACAGGTAGATACTACTACATGCCCATCAGAATGCCTCAAATTAAAATGAAGCATACTGACAGTATCAAGTGTTAGCAAGGATGCGGAGCAATGAGAACACACACTCACTGCTGATGGGGCTATAAACGGGTGCAACCACATTAGAAAACAGTCGGGTATTACCTAATATTGAAGATACACATATCCTATGTTATAGATTGAATTGTGTCCCCTCTTCCCAAAATACGTGTTGAAGTCCTGACCCCTGTACCAATAAATGTGACCCTGTTTGGAAATAGGGATTTTCTTTTGTTATGTTAATAAGTTCATACCAGAGTAAGGGTGAATCTTAAACCTAATCAGTTCTAAGTGGTGTCTTATAAAAAGAGCAGAGTAGACACACAGACACACACACAGAGGGAGATGCCATGTAAAGACAGAGGCAGATGAATCTAAGAGCCCAGGAATACCAAGGACTGCTGGAGGCTACTAGAAGCAGAAAGAGACAAGGAAGGACCCTGAATTTGGACTCCTAGTCTCTAAAACTGTGAGAAAATAAATTTCTATTACTTAAAGCCACCCACTTGTGGTATTTCTGTTACAGCAGCACTAGCAAACTAAGACACCCTTGTTGTTGTTAGGTGCTGTCGAGTTGGTTCCGACTCATAGCGACCACAGAACAAAACACTGCCTGGTCCTGCACTATCCTCACAATCATTGCTGTGTTTGAGCCCATTCTTTCAGCCACTGTGTCAGTCCATCTTGTTGAGGATGGACCCTCTACTTTACCAAGCATGATATCCTTCTTCAGGGACTGGTCCCTCCTGATGACATGTACTTCTTCCAAGACAGATTAGTTCATTCTTCTGACAGTCCATGGTATATTCAGTATTCTTCGCCAACACCAAAATTCAAAGGCGTCAGTTCTTCTCCAGTCTTCCTTATTCATTGTCCAGCTTTCACATGCATATGAGGTGATTGAAAATACTATGGCTTGGATCAGGCACACTTTAGTCCTCAAGTGACATCTTTGCTTTTTAACACTTTTAAAGGTCTTTTGCAGCAGATTTGCCCAATGCAATACGTCGTTTGATTTCTTGACTGCTGCTTCTGTGGGTGTTGATTGTGGATCCAAGTAAAATGCTTTCAGCCAAGATCCATCTGACATCAGCAGTGATAGCCCTATATACAGCAATTCCACTACTAGATATCTGCCCAACAGAAATGCATACAGGTGTACCAAAAGTTATTTAGAAGCATGGTCATCAGCACGTTTTGTTAGCCACAAACTGGAAACAACCCAAAATGTCCATCAGCAAGAGATGGACAAATAAATTGTGATATAGTCGTTCACTGGAATAATATACAACAATGAAAACGAATGGACTGTAGTTACATTCAACAACGTGGATTAGTCTTACAACATAATGTTGAATGATAAGAAGCCAAACCCAAAGGATACTTTCTGTATGATTTAATTTATATTAGGTGCAAGAAATAGGCAAAATGAAACCAGTATTTAGGGGTGCTTGCTTAGATGGTAAAACTGTAAAGCAAAAAGGAAGTGATTATCTAAAAGTCAAGATAAGGTTACCCATGGGAGCGGTAGTGATTGGAAAGGTGCACTAGGAGCACCTCTGAGGTCCTGCCTGTCTTGTTTTTGGCCTGGGTTATCATTTTTGGTAATTCATTAAACTACATTTTTGTTTCATGAGATTTTCTGTATTGTATTTCAAATGCAAAAGGTTAAAAAAAACTTCCCAGAGAACAGGAAACAGTTTCTTGGCTGGGGGTTAGGGTTGGGAGCAGGGAGAATGTGCTGAGAACCTGCTTGGAGCTGCTGCCCCTTACATCCTTTGAGGTCCCTCTGAAACATAGCCTCCCCCATGAAAGCACTTCTGATACGGCCCTTAGGCCTGGAAAGCTTTTGATCATACATATGCAAGCAGTGTATTACCAGCACTGCTGTGACTTGTAGCTGTGGAGTTGAGACGCTATCATTAGCCCCCACTTAGCATGTTGCCTCAACTTTCATTCGTGTCTTGTCTGCCTCCCTCAGTGGCAGACAGGCTCTAAGTTCCCCTGAGAGCAGGGGCTGGGTCTCACTCATCTTCTGTTGTCCCAGCACCTAGCAGAGGGTTTTCCACCAGCTAAGGCTCAGGATGTCTGTTAAATACAAATAAATTAGTGGTGATAAGTTCTCAAAGGAGAAGGTGAGAGAAAACAAGTGTGTCTCCAGACTTAGAAGGAACATGTTTAAATAAAATTGGAGACCTGTATGGTAGACTTCTGGAACCTCAAGCTTGGCTCATGTTCCAAACATTTAGATCAAGTCATGAGTGATGGAGGCATGATAAGCCACCATTAGAATCTGGGAGCTTGAGGAATGTCACCTGGTAGCATGGCAGGTCCCCAGATAGTACAAACAGTTAACATGCTTGACTGCTAACCAAAAGGTTGGATGTTCGAGTCTACCTAGAGGTACCTAGGAAGAAAAGCCTGGCAATCTACTTCTGAATAAGCAGCCATTGAAAACCCTAAGGAAATTTGGTGTGTGTTGTGCTGTGTATATTCTCAACAACAACAACAAAAATTAAGTATATATATGAAAAAGAAAACTCTATGGAACACAGTTCTACTCTGACACACGGGGTTGCTGTGAATCAGAATCGACTTGACAACAGCTTTGAGATCTATGAGGGACAAGTTTCTGGCTGCATGGTCCCTGGGACCAGCCCACAGTAACAGTTCTTAGGTTTGGAGGTTGCTGTATGTGAGTTCTTCTGTCTTACTCGTCTGTTGTGCATTCTCTGAAAGCTAATGCCTTATCTGCTAGATTTTCCTTTAGTTTGTCTTTGCTGATGCTTTAATTCTTCCTTTCTGTTTTCCAGAATCCTTCAGAAATAGGCATAAGTTATACGTGGTTACTTCTTTGAGCAAGATCCAGGGCGATTTCCCTTGGATTAACAGGTCAAACCAGGGCTCCAGCTCTCTGGGCTTGGCACGTGGTAACGCTGAGTACCTTATTCATCTTTACAACCTCAGTTTTCTGGCAAGTATTTGGCCCCGAGTGATACTCAATTGTGGAATGAAGGTGAAAAAAATTATTTATTGTGCTTTAAGTGAAAGTTTACAGTTCAAGTCAGTTTCTCATACAAAAATTTATACATACATTGTTTTGTGACCTTAGTTGCTCTCCCTATACTGTGACAGCACATTCCTCCTTTCCATCCCAGATTTCCTGTGTCCATTCAACCAGCTCCTGAACCTCTGCCTTCTCATCTCGCCTCCAGACAGGAGCTGCCCATTTAGTCTCATGTATCTACTTGAGCTAAGAAGCACACTCTTCACGAGTATCATTTTATGTCCCATAGTTCAGTCTACTCTTTGTCTGAAGAGGTTTTAGTTTTGGGCTAACACAGTCCTGGGGCAATGTCATCCGGGGTCCCTCCAGTCTCAGTCAGACCATTAAGTCTGGTCTTTTTACTGAAATTTCAGTTCTACACCCTACTTTTCTCCTGCTCCGTCAGGGACTCTCTGTTGTGTTCCCTATCAGGACAGTCATTGGCAGTAGCCAGGTACCATCTGATTCTTCTGCTCTCAGGCTCATGGAGTCTCTGGTTTATGTGACCCTTTCTGTCTCTTGGGCTAATACTTTCCTTTTGTCTTTGGTGTTCTTCATTCTCCTTTGCTCCAGGTGGGTTGAAACCAATTGATGCATCTTAGATGGTCACTCACTAGCTTTTAAGATCCCGGACGCCACCCACTAAAGTGGGATGCAGAACATTTTCTTAATAAACTTTGTTATGCCAATTGACATAGATGTTCCCTGAAACCATGGTCCCCAGACCCCTGCCCCTACTACTCTGTCCTTTGAAGTATTCAGTTGTATTCAGGAAACTTCTTAGCTTTTGGTTTAGTCCAGTTGTGCTGACTTCCCCTGTAGTGTGTGTTGTCCTTCCCTTCACCTAAGATAGTTCTTATCTACTGTTTAGTTAGTGAATACCCATCTCCCTTACCTCCCCACCCTCATAACCATCAAAGAATGTTTTCTTCTGTGTTTAAACCATTTCTTGAGTTCTTATAATAGTGATCTCATACAATATTTGTCCTTTTGCCAGTGACTAATTTCACTCAGCATAATGCCTTCCAGATTCATCCATGTTATGAGAAGTTTTTTGAAGATTCTTCGTTGTTCTTTATCGTTGCGTAGTACTCCATTGTGTCAGTATACCATAATTTGTTTATCCATTCGTCCGTTGATGCACACCTAGGTTGTTTCCATCTTTTTGCTATTGTGAACAGTGCTACAATGAACATGGGTGTGCATGTATCTATTTATGTGATGGCTTTTATTTCTCTAGGATATATTCCAAGGAGTCGGATTGCTAGATCGTATGATACTTCTATTTCTAGCTTTTTAAGGAAGCGCCAGATAGATTTCCAAAGATTGTACCATTTTATATTCCCACCAACAGTGTATAAGTGTTCCAGTCTCTCCACAACCTCTGCAACATTTATTATTTTGTGTTTTTTGGATTAATGCTAGCCTTGTTGGGGTGAGATGGTGTCTCATTGTATCTTTGATTTGCATTTCTGTAATGGCTAATGATTGTGAGCATTTCCTCATGTATCTGGTAGTCGCCTGAATGTCTTCTTTGGTGAAGCGCCTGTTCATATTCTTTGCCCATTTTTTAATTGGGTTCTTTGTCTTTTTGTGGTTGAAGTTTTGCAGTATCTTGTAGATTTTAGAGAGTAGACCCTTATTGGATACATGGTAGCCAAAAATATCTTCCCAGTCTGTAGGTTGTCTTTTTACTCTTTTGGTGAAGAATTTTGGTGAGCATGAATGTTTGATTTTTAGGAGCTCCCAGTTATCTAGTTTCTCTTCTGGTGCTGGTGCATTGTTACTTATGGTTTGTATTCTGTTCATGCCGTGTATTAGGGCTCCTAGTGTTCTCCCTATTTTTTCTTCCATGATCTTTATTGTTTTAGATTTTCTATTTAGGTCTTTGATCCATTTTGAGTTAGTTTTTGTGCATGGTGTAAGGTATGGGTCTTGTTTCATTTTTTTGCAGATGGATATCCAGTTATGCCAGCATGATTTGTTAAAGAGACTATCTTTTTCACGATTAACAGACTTTGCACCTTTCTCAAATATCAGCTGCTCATAAGTCGATGAATTTACATCTGGATTCTCAATTCTGTTCCATTGGTCTATGTATCCATTGTTGTACCAGTACCAGGCTGTTTTGACGACCGTGGCGGTATAATAGGTTCTAAAATCAGGTAGTGTGAGGCCTCCCACTTTGTTCTTCTTTAGTAATGCTTTACTTGTCTGGGGCCTCTTACCTTTCCATATGGAGTTGGTGATTTATTTCTCCATCTCATTAAA
>NW_004444013.1:618712-619952 GCF_000243295.1 Trichechus manatus latirostris
GGGTTGTTTGTGGCACTTACTACAGCCACCAGAGCTGGTCGGTAATCAGTGCAGGGTGGGTTCCGGTAGGCCGTGCCTGTGCTGCTTGGTGGTGTGATGTCAAGCGCATGGTTCAGGTAGGCAGGATGCAGCCGGGAGATTGTTATGTGTGGAGCTAAGGTGGATATGGGAGATAGGAGAGAGGAACAAGAGCCGAAAACATACAAACAAAAAGGAATGCTAGGGGAGCTTGCCGTTGGAGTGGAGAGATGAGAGACTATGAAATGGAGAAACACAGAAAGGGGAGGCGGAAGAAAAGAAAAGAATGAATAAATAAGAATCAGAAACGTTAAAGAACCGCAAAGTTCCCAGGGATCCCATCGGTGCAGGTATGAGGTCTGGGGAAGTGGCTTTCAGGTGTTGCAGTACAGCCTGGCTAGAAGGTGTAGAGGTATACAACGCCAGGTATTCATGGAACAGAAAGAGAAGGAAGATATAGAGAGACCAGAAACTGAGCAATGAAGAAAGACAACGGGAAAAAGAGGAAAAAGAAAACAAAACAAATTAAAAAAAAAAAACAAAAAAACAAGAAAGGTCCCCAAAGAAACAGAAAAAAAAAAAACAAAACAATGTAAAAAGAAATGCCCTCAGGGATCCCTCTGTACATCTGTGGAATCCGAAGGGGCATCTCCCTGCCACGCAGCTCAGCCTGGCCAGAAAGGGCTCCCAACTGAAGAAAAGGAAAAGAAAACAAACAATTCAAAACAAACAAATGAACAAAAGACCCGGGATCCCACCAGTGCAGCAGCCCAAATCGGGTGGCAGTTCCACACTCGAACAGGGCTCCGCAGCCCTTCAGGAAGAAGCAAAGATGGCGCACGGAGCCAGGTACTTGAGCGAAGGGAGGGGGAGGTGGCGAGAGGCAAGTAAGAACTCAAAAGAAGCAGGAAGAAAAAAACAACACTATCAGCCAACAAATGGCACTCAGAGAGCCAGCTAGTGCGGGCTGGTTTTTCTGGACAAGACACTGTGTCTGTGGGAAGCAGGGGGTGCTGAGTGTGGGTGCAGAAGGGTAGAGAGTGGGAAAGCGTATATCACAAATTACCGGAGCTTTGTAGCCCCTCAGGAATAAGCAAAGATGGTGCACGGAGCGAGGTACTCGAGCAAAAGGAGGGGGAGGTGGGGAGAGGCAAGGAAGAAATCAAAAGAAGCAGAAAAAAAGCAACACCAGCAGCCAACAAATGGCACTCAGAGAGCCACC
>NW_004444013.1:620240-654201 GCF_000243295.1 Trichechus manatus latirostris
ACCTCTGCATGAATCTGTCCTCGCGCTCCGTTCTCTGTCAGTTTTCTCACTCCATTTGGTGCTTGGCTGAGTTCTTTATCTCTTCATTTGATATTTTAGGGTTTCAGGATTGTTGTATTCTCTGTTTGGCTTAGTTTTTTGGATCTTTGCTGTGGAGGGACAGCGTGGTGCTTCTGCCTAGAGCATCACTTTGCTGGAACTCAATGCCATTGGAATTTGAATCAGGATTGTGTTGTATCTGTAAATTGCTTTGGGTAGAATTGACATTTTCACAATGTTGAGTCTTCCTATCTATAAGCAAGGTATGTTTTTCCACTTATGTAAATCTCTTTTGGTTTTTTGCACTAGTGTCTTGTAGTTTTTATTGTATAGGTCTTTTAAATCTCTGGTTAGATTTATTCATTAGTATTTTATATTCTTGGGGGCTATTGTAAATGGTACTGATTTAGTGATTTACTCTTCAAAGTTCTCTTTGCTGGTGTAGAGGAATCCAACTGATTTTTTTATGTTTATCTTATATCCTGATACTTTGCTGAAATCTTCTATTAGTTCCAGTAGTTTTTTTGTAGATTCTTTGGGGATTTCTGTGTTTAAGATTATATCATCTGCAAATAG
This sequence comes from Trichechus manatus latirostris, assembly GCF_000243295.1. NCBI lineage: Eukaryota > Metazoa > Chordata > Mammalia > Sirenia > Trichechidae > Trichechus > Trichechus manatus. The sequence goes on from NW_004444013.1 coordinate 620,856, forward strand.
GGATGCTTTTACTTCTTCCTTACCAATTTGGATGCCCTTTATTTCTTTTTCTAGCCTAATTGCTCTGGCTAACACCTCCAGCACCATGTTGAATAAGAGTGGTGATATAGGGCATTCTTATCTGGTTCCCGTTCTCTAGGGGAATGCTTTCAGACTCTCTCCATTTAGGATGATGTTGGTTGTTGGCTTTGTATCAATGCCCTTTATTATGTTGAAGAATTTCTCTTCTATTCCTATTTTGCTGAGGGTTTTTTTAAATCATGAATGGGTGTTGGACTTTGTCAGATGCCTTTTCTGCATCTGTTGATTAGATCATGTTCTTGTCTTTTGTTTTATTTATGTGATGGATTACATCAATTGTTTTTCTAATGTTGAACCATCCTTGCATACCTGGTATGAATCCTACTTGGTCATGGTGAGTTATTTTTTTGATATGTTGTTGAATTCTATTGGCTAGAATTTTGTTGAGGATTTTTGCGTCAATGTTCATGAGTGATACTGGTCTGTAATTTTCTTTTTTTTTTGTGGTGTTTTTACCTGGTTTTAGTATCAGGGTTATGCTGGCTTCATAGAATGAGTTTGGGAGTATTCCATCCTTTTCTATGCTCTGAAACACCTTAGTGGTGTTAACTCTTCTCTGAAAGTTTGATAGAATTCTCCAGTGAAACTATCAGGGCCAGGGCTAGGAAAAAATATTTTGAATAAAGAACTGAATGAACATCAGCCATTGTTGGTCCCAGTTCCTAACTCTGAACCCCAGTGAGCTAATCCTGTATCTGGAAGTAAATGAATGAGCACAATTGGAGCCTCCAGGAACCCCTGAAGAGACCAGCTCTCTAAAGTGGGTGGTTCTCAGGGATTTCATATTCAATGTCAACTCCCTGGCTCATGCTGGGAAGTGACTTAGAGATCTGTTTCCCTTGGGATCCTTATTCCAGAATGGAACCTCCCTGTACAGTTAAGACCCATTTGCTGACAAGAAAAACCCAATGTGACTAAACATGAACTCTTATCTCCTGTCCCAAGCTTGCTGATTCTCAGTTTTAGGGAATTGTAAACCATCCACCAGGCTATTCAAGCTGAAATCTCCCAGTCATCTTTGACACCCCCTCTCCTGTGCCTCTACAGCTAGTCACCAAGTCCAGTTCTTCAGTTACTCTCCATATCACTCCCAACTCTCTACCCCACTGTCTCTGTCTGAGTTGAGGCCTTCATCTCTAGCCTGAACTATTCATTGCATGGACCAACTAGCCTCCCTGCCCTTCAGTCTTGACCCTCATGAGATCCACCCTATTCCTGGATACCAGAATGCTCTTTTAAAAGGCACAAGTGCTTGTAACACTCCATGTTTTAAACACCTCTGTTTGTTCTGCATTACTCTGAGCTGAAACCCAAACCTTCAAGCATGGCACAGAGGCTGACCTTGTCAGGTGTAATGTCTTGCCATTCCCCTGCACCAACAGCCCAGCTCCACCAAACCCCAGTACTTGCCCAACACAGCCCACTGCTTCACGCCTCTGGGTTTCTGCAGGTGGCACCATGTTTTCTGCCTAGAGCGCCTCTCCCACTTTGCCCACTGCCAAACTCCTCTTCATCTTTTAAGTCCCATCTCAGATGCCCCCTCCTCTGGGAAGTTTTCCCTTTCTTCTAGGCAGAGTTATTATTTTTTTATTTTATTTTTACTGTTGTACTTTAAATGAAGTTTACATTTCAAGTTAGTCTCCCATACAAAAATTTATACATACATTTTTATGTGACCTTAACTGCTCTCCCTATACTGTGACAGTACACTCCTCCTTTCCACCCCTGATTCCCTATGTCCGTTCAGCCAGCTCCTAGCCCTCTTCACTGCCTTCCCATCTCACCTCCGGACAGAAGCTGCCTGTTTAGTCTCTTGTATCTACTTGAGCTAAGAGGCACACTTCTCACGAGTATCACTTTATGTCCCACAGTCCAGTCCAATCCCTGTCTGAAGAGTTGGCCTTGGAAATTGTTTTTGTTCTGGGCTGATAGAGAATCCAGGGGCCATGCTTTCCAGGGTTCCTCCAGTCTCAGACCATTTAGTCTGGTCTTCTTACTAGAATTTGAGTTCTAAGCAGAGTTATTTAATTGTATGTCTGTATGTTATAGTTTTTGTCATATTAACATGTTCATTTAGTTCTGTGTCCCATACTGGGCTGTGAGATTCATCATAGTTTAGCCGTCTTTGTCGGCCTCCTTGCCTCCCTCACCCCCTCAAAATGAGATACTTGGCACATAGTGGGACCCCCCAACCTCCCACCAAAAAAAAATTTGTGCCCTAATCCCTGGAACCTGTGAATATATTATGTTATATGGCAGAAGGGGCTTTGTAGATGTAATTAAACCAAAAAAGCCAAACTCGTTGCTGTCAAGTCAGTTTTGACTCATGGGACCCTGTGATGGTTAAGATTATGTGTCAACTTGGCTGGGCCATGACTCTTCGTGTTTTAATGTAATTACTCCCATTATTGAATATACTGTGAGTAGCCAATCAGAAAAAAGGGAGTCTCCTTGGGGGTGTGGCCAGCATCTGTATATAAGCAGACGTTCTGGCTTTTTGCTGTCTCTGGATCCTGCGGCTGCTTCCTGTCATCTCATCTACCGTTCTTGGGACTTGAGCTGTCAGCTTATCTGCCGAACCTGGGATTCGTCAATCTGCACAGCCTGTGAGTGGGAGCCCTGCTCTCCGACCTTCCGATCTTGGGCTTGCCAGCTTCTGCAGCTGGGTGACTTGGGAGAGGCCTCTACCCTGATCCACGGACTTGGGATGTTCTAGCCTCTACAATCGCGTGAGCTGTTTCCTTGATATAATCTCTCTCTATATATGTATTTATACACTTTATTGGTTTTGCTTCTCTAGAGAACCCAGCCTGAGACAGACCCCATGTGTTACAGAGTAGAATTGCTCCATATGGTTTTCATGACTCTAATCTCTTTGGAAGCAGATTGCCAGGCCTTTGTTCTGTGGTGCCACTGGATAGATTCTAACCACCAACCTCTAGGTTAGTAGTTGAGTGCAAACTGTGCTACCAAAGGAAGGACCTTAAAATAGGGACATGATCCTGGATTATCCAGGTGGGTCCAATATAATCACATAGGCCCTTAAAAGCAGAGAATGTTTTCTGGCTGCAAGCAGAAGAGAGGTGCAGCAGAGAGGGGAAGTCAGATTCTAAATGTGAGAATGGTGATTCTGTGTGCTGTGGCTCACTCTGAGATGTAGGAACCCCTGTGCAAGTACTGGAGAGAGGCCTCTGGGAGCTCAGAGTGGCCCCCAGCTGACAGCCAGAAGGAAATGGGGACCTCAGTCCTACAGCTGCAAGGAATTGGATTCTACCAACAACTTGAATGAGTTTGGGTGTGAATTCATCCCAGAGCCTCCAATAAGGAATGCAATCTTGTTGACATCTGGATTCTAGCCCCGTGAGACCTTTGTTGGCCTTCTAAACTACAGAACAGTGAGATAATAAATGGATGTGTTGTAAGCAGCTAAGTTTGTGGTCATTTGTTATGGCAGCAATAGAAAACTAATACAGGATGATAACAGGTAACTCATGGTCCAGAGCGAGAGAACTAATGTATCCCATGCCTCACTGAACAGATAGGCCATTGTTTCAGACCTGGAGAGATACGTGTTATTTCATTTGTGCTGCTTGTGGCCATAGATAAAGCATTGGATTTCCACATTTGGCACTCATTCATGAGCGCTTTCTCCTGGAAAAATAATTCAGCAGCCTATTCAAATCATTCTCTCCGGCTGGTCCATAGAGTTCTTTGGGACAATTCCAAGCTTGAGGATAGAAGATATAATTTACTTAACCTTAAAAAAAAATTTTTTTTTTTTGATCCAGTGCTGTGCTGTCTATTAAAGAATGCAGGTGGGAAAGAAGACATTCAGGTGGCTAACAGACACATGAGGAAATGCTCACGATCATTAGCCATTAGAGAAATGCAAATCAAAACTACAGTGAGATACCATGTCTCCCCAACAAGGCTAGCATTAATCCAAAAAACACAAAATAATGAATGTTGGAGAGGTGTTGGAGAGGTTGTGGAGAGACTGGAACACTTACACACTCTTGGTGGGAATGTAAAATGGTACAACCACTTTGGAAGTCTATTTGGCGCCTCCTTAAAAAGCTAGAAATAGAAGTACCCTACGATCTAACAATCCCACTCCTTGGAATATATCCTAGAGAAATAACGGCTGTCACACGAATGGATATATGCACACCCATGTTCATTGTAGCACTGTTCACAATAGCAAAAAGATGGAAATAACCTAGGTGCCCATCAGCAGATGAATGGATAAACAAATTATGGTATATTCACAATGGAATACTGCACAATGTTAAAGAACAATGAAGAATCTTTGAAACATCTCATAACATGGATGAGTCTGGAAGGCATTATGATGAATGAATTTAGTCAGTGGCAAAAGGACAAATATTGTATAAGACCACTATTATAAAAACTCAAGAAATGATTTAAACACAGAAGAAAACATTCTTTGATGGTTACGAGGGTGGGGATGGAGGGGGAGGGGTATTCACTAACTAGGTAGTAGACAAAAATTATCTTAGGTGAAGGGAAGGACAGCACACACTACAGGGGAAGTCAGCACAACTGGACTAAACCAAAAGCTAGGAAGTTTCCTGAATACAACCAAATACTTTGATACAGAGTAGCAGGTCTGGGGATCTGGGGACCATGGTTTCAGGGAACATCTAGGTCAATTGGCATAACAAAGTTTATTAAGAAAATGTTCTGCATCCCACTTTGGTGAGTGGCATCTGGGATCTTGAAAGCTAGCAAGTGGCCATCTAAGACGCATCAATTGGTTCCATCCCACCTGGAGCAAAGGAGAATGAGCAAAGACACAAGGAAAGTATTAGCCCAAGAGACAAAAGGGCCACGTAAACCAGAGACTCCATCAGCCTGAGACTAGAAGAACTAGATGGTGCCAGGCTACCACCAACGACTGCCCTTACTAGCAACACAAGAGAGTCCCTGACGGAGCAAGAGAAAAGTGGGGTGCAGAACTCAAATTCTAGTAAAAAGACCAGACTTAAATGGTCTGACTGAGACTGGAAGGACCCCGGAAGACATGGTCCCGGTACCCTCTGTTAGCCCCAAACTAAAACCATTCCCAAGGCCAACTCGTAAGACAAAGAGTAGACTGGAGTATGGGGCATAAAATGATACTCATGAAGAGTGTGCTTCTTAGCTCAAGTAGATACATGAGACTAAATGGGCAGCTCCTGTTTGGAGGCGAGATGAGAAGGCAGAGAGGGAATGGACATGGGAAATCTAGGGTGGAAAGGAAGAATGTGCTGTCACAGTATAGGGAGAGTAACTAGGGTCACATAACAATGTGTGTGTAAATTTTTGTATGAGAGACTAAGTTGAATTGTAAACTTTCACTTAAAGCACAAATAAATAACTAAATAAATAAGAAAACAAGTGAGAAATGCAGTGTTACCGTAGGATCATGATAGTGGAAGCAGAGGTGGGAATAAATGAGCGGCTTCTCTCAGGGTGAGGGGCCATGTCTTGATACTTACTCAAGCTTGTGGTGGTCGGCTGGAATGTCCCAGTGTTCCTAGGCTGAGCTGCAGGGCAACCAGGAGCCCCTGGAGCTCTCGGGAAGCCTTGCTTCTCCTAGCTGTGGTTTTCTCTGTTTTGCCATGGTCCCCACCGATCTATGTCTGAAATGAGGGAGGTTAGACATGCTAGCCCCAAAGGCCGAGAGAATTGGTGATTACATGAAAGTGCAGTTACTGAAGTAGCAGCACAGTCAGAATCAACTGCCTGTTGTCAACACCTAGGCCCTGTTAGTCCATCTTTGCTCCCCTATTCTTTGCTTTGGACACTGAATTCTGTTTGGCTTCCCCCTCCTTCCTTCTGAGTAACCTTGGTTGTGTTAGTTTCTGTGGATAACTTCTGTATTGGCCACATGGGTCCCTGCCTCCCAAAGAACTGGCCTTCCAAGGTCACTCACTCAGAGAACTTACCCAGTGACAAGCCTTTGCAGTTGGTCACTTCTGCCCTGACACCATCTTCTGCCTTCTGCTTAGGCTGTCAAGTATAGCTACTCAGATTGGGTACTGTACAACTTCAGAGGTGTCTACTGATCCTGGCCAGCCCAGTGTTAGCCCATTAGGTCTAGATTGTACCATATAACGAAAGCATTTTTCCAGACAAACCTTTTAACGCTAAATCAAAGACCACATGGAGTGTCTGAGTAAGATGACATTGCAGTAAGCATGTGGCAAAATCTATTGAATGTACTTAATTTAGAGAATCTTAGAGCTGGAAGGGATATCAAAGATTCTTTTTGTTGTTGAGAATATACACAGCAAAACATAAACCAATTTAGCAGTTTCTACACGTACAATTCAGTGACATTGATTACATTCTTTGAGTTGTGCAACCATTCTCACCTCCTTTTCTGAGTTATTCCTCCCCCATTAACATAAACTCACTGCCCCCTGAGGTTCCATCTAATCTTCCGAGTTGTTGCCACTTTGATCCCGTCCATTTAGGTAGTTCTTAAAAGAACATCATGCTCAAAGCAGACATTTTTTACTAGTTAAACTATTGTTTGGTTTTAAGAAGACTTCAGGGGATATTTTTGGTTTAAGGTTTAAAGATTATCTCAGGGCAGTAGTTTTAGGGCTTCATCCAGCAACCATGGCTCCAGAAAGTCTGGCGTCCATGGGAATTTGAAATTCTGTCCTGCATTTTCCCTCTTTTGATCAGGATTCTTCTATAGAATATTTGGTCAAAGTGTTCAATAATGGTAGCCAGACACTATCCAGTTCTTATATGTGGCAGTTAGCCACATATTCCATATCCTTCTCCTATTCCTGACTCTCCTTCTTCCTTGTTGCTCCAGATGAATACAGACCAGTTGTTGTGCCTTGGATGGCCACTTGGCAAGCTTTTAAGACTGTAGGCACTACGCGATGAACTAGAAGGTAGAACAGAAGCACTAAACATGTTATTAGGCCAATTAACTGGGATGTCCCATGAAACCATGACCCTGAACCTCCAAACCAAGAAACCAAATCCCATGAGATGTTTGGTTGTACATAAGCAGTCTCAGCAGCTACTCTTTTTTTTTCTGTTATAAATATTTCTATCACACAACTTTTTACAGGTGTATAACTTATTGACAGCAGTTACAATAATTGGCTGTGCAACCCTACCTTTAATGTGATTTTTCCATTATCATTAACCCCCCTCCACCTTTTCCGTCCGTCCTGCTTCTGGTAACCACTAATAAACTTTGGTCTCTATACATTTGCCTTTTTTTGTCTTTTTATATAAGTGAGGTCATACAATATTTGTCCTTTCGTGATTGACTTATTTCACTCAGCATAACGTCTTCAAGCTCCATCCATATTGTAGCATGTATCAAGACTTTTTTTTCTTCTACTGGCCAAGTAGTAAGTTTTCCGTTGTACGTAAGTACATTTTGTTTATCCATTCATGTTTTGATGGGCGTTTAGATTGTTTCCACCTTTTGGCTATTGTGAATAGTGCTGCAGTGAACATTGAGGTACAAGTCTCTGACTGTGCTTTTAAGTCTTTTGGGTATAAACCTAGGAGTGGAATTGCTGGGTCATATGATAGTTCTATTTTTAATTTTTTGAGGAACCACCACACTGTTTTTCACAATGGCTATATCATTTTGTATTTCTACCAGCAATGCGTAAGGGTTCCAGTTTCCCCACATCCTCACCAACATTTGTTATTTCCTGTTTTTTGGTTTTTTTTTTCTTAGCTGTGCTAGTGGGAGTGAAATGGTATCTCATTGTGGTTTCAGTTTGCATCTCTCTGATAGTTAATGATGCTGAGCCTCTTTCCATGTGTATGGTGTCAAAGATTCTCTGGTAAGTCATTGCAGTATATTTCTTTTGGACCATATAGCATTTAAATTTTTTTTAATAAGCCCGAAGTAACCAGGGCATGAGCACTTTGGTTTACCAAAGCCCCTGCCATTCCTTGTTATCTTCCACCAGCCTGCTTCATTCATTGACCTTGCCTCTCTGGCTGCTGGAGTTATCTGAGGTTAACAGATAGGATTCCAGTTTCTGAAAGGAAACTGATATTAAAAAAGAAAAATAACTTGTCCAGGGTCTAAACATCAAGTCAGTATCCAGAGAGAGGCAGACTCAGACTTGTGTCTGGATCAGCGTTGTGACCCAAGACCTTATAGAAATTAAAAACATGGACTTGGGAGCCAGACAGTTCACCTGTCTGGCTCCAAAGATGATCCATCCAGAGATGATGATCAGCATCAGTGAATACAAATAGGTTAAGAGGGAATCTGTCGAAAGAGCATTTACAGTAATAAAAATACCTACCTCACGTTGTTGCATGCCGTCGAGTTGATTCCAACTCATGGCGACCCTATAGGACAGAGTGGAACTTCCACATAGAGTTTCCCTAGGCTGTCATCTTTACGGTACCAGACTGCCAGGTCTTTTCTTCTGTGGAGCTGCTGGTGGGTTTGAACCACTGACTTTTAGTTTGGTACCTGAGTGCTTAACCATTGTTCTACCAGGGCTCCTTACCAACCTCATTGAAAGGATTAAATGACATAGTAAATGAAAAGTGCTTGGCGCATTGCCTTATGTGTACTGAGCACTCAGAAATATCAGCTCTTACTATTCTCCGGCTGGTACTTAGGAACATGAAGTTTTGAGGGCTAGGGTACTGTCTGGCATGGAGTAGATGCACAGATGTTGTGTAAGTAAATGAATGAGCCTTCCTGGTTCATCTGCTCCCTGGTAAGGCCTGGGTCAAATATCATCTAGGAGAGGACATGCACTGGGTAGTCCCCGTATTTGCAGGCATGCTGTTTCAAATGTTGGCACGCTGAATCCAGGAGATCTTGGGGTGTTTAAATGGACCGTGACCTGAACACACTGGTTGGCCTTTGTGCAGGGCCTTGGGTGGACCGTGTGTTGGAAGAATCTGTGCATTTCTGGTTCTAAAGTCTCAAGAGAGACGTTGTGGCACAGGCCCGGATCAGAGATGACAGCTAAAATGATGGAGGGGATGTGGAGAGAACTGTCCAGTTTGGAAAGACAAAGGCTGAAACTAGGGTGCAGATGGACTGGGAAAAACACTGGCTCTAAGGTCACTGGGGTTTGAGTCGTGGCACTGCCTGGTACCAGTTGTGTGACCTTGGTGTTTTGTTTTGGATTTTATTTTCATTGAAGTTATACATGTACATAGTTACAAGAATTGTGTAGTTACCAAAGAGCAGTAGTCTCCCAGCCCAGCTCTTTCACTTCTCCCTAACCATTTCCTGCTTGCCAGAGCAACCAGTTGTAATTCTCTTAACTGTTTTAATTTTAGCCATATTATTGACCTCCCTTTATGGAAGATAAGGGGCTAGCTCTCATTTACACACAGGTCCCCACCCCCATGACAAACGTGCACTTCCTTTCTCCACCCTTTCAGAGTTTTAACCTTATATGTAGTGTTAACTTTATTATGACTGTGTAAATGCTGGAGGCCGCTGAGCTGCTGTAGTGTACTTTGATAAATTTTACTTACCTGTGTACATTTTTGTTATTCCTGGAGTCATTAATTGTTTGCTTGGGTTTCTATGTATTTATCACTAATTTATCCTCAGCTCTCCCTCCAGTGTGTAAATCACCACTTACTTGATACACAGGTACTCCATCACTTTTATCATCCTAGGTCAGTGGTCAGGTTGAATGGGAAGGGGCTTTGTAAGCAGGAAGGAGTCATGAAAATGATGTAGATTGGTGATGATTGTTGCTGTTTGGAGCTTTTCTTCCAAAATCTCTCAACTGGGAAGTAATTATAAGGCAGATGAAAGAATGCTTCTCTGAACACACTGAGGCGCTTCTAACCCAGGAAATAGAATGGGCTAAGCATGTTTATAGTGCCATAAGGAGTTTGGTCAATTTATAGAATATTTAGCTGTGACATATTATGAAGAAAAATCTGAGTTATTAAAAGTGTTTTTATGTCATAGAGAGTGACCTCGATCTCTCACAGGCCCCTTTTGGGGGCCTAGTTAGAGGTAGACCTTGGGGCTGAATGGACTGAACCAATCTGACTGCATTAACGATGTTTCTGTGGGAGGAGAAAAAACTTCCTCTAATGCCTAGAACCAAAATAACTATCGTAATGATGATGGTGGAGGTATGCTTATCTCATTGTGCCCTGGCTCAGGCAGCTCGGAGCCTGGGAGTTTGGAAAAGTATTTATTTTCTTTTATTCTAAATGTAAGTTGAACATTTTTAGGATGTTGTCTGTTATAGGAAATGGAAAATATAAGCCAAGTGATAGGAAAGAGTCTCAAATGCCTGTGGTAGATTCCCAGCCACCTTTCTGCCTTAAAGTTTGGGGGAGGCCTGATTGATGACTGGTTGTGAGACCTCTCTAAGCCTTGGTTTCCTCATTTGCAAGTTATGTTACAGAATCATAAAACCAGTTGCTACTGAGTCAGTTCCAAGTCTTGGCATCCCATGTATGTCAGAGTAGAACTGTGCTCCATAAGGTTTTCAATGGCTGATTTTTCAGAAATAGATCATCAGGCCTTTCTTCCAAGGCATTTCTGGGTGGACTTGAACCTCAGTTAGCAGCCGAGTGCATTACCCATTTGCACCACCCAGGGACTTCTGCATAATCATACAGACCCACAGTTCCTTATTCACAATTCTGAAATCCCCTAGACTCTGAAAACCAAAAGTTCTTTTCACAGTTTAGCACCTGACCTCCACTTGTCTTGAGGTTATTTATAGTCATAATTTATGTGTCCACCTTAGTATGGCTAGTTACGTTATGCTGCAGAAATATTACTGTATTTGATTAGAGGGTGTTGCCCAGACCCCAAAATTCTAAATTCCAAAAACACACCTGGCTCCAAGAGTTTGGAATAAGGGATTGTGCCCCTGTAGTATCTTCTCCATTTGTGTTGCTGGCAGGATTTGAATGAGATGGCATGTATATAAAAGATGAAAAACCATGCCAGGCAAATAATAGGTGCTCAATAAATGTTAGCTGTTATCCATATTATTCACTACTCGTAGGACTAGGAATGATTATAGAGATTAACCACCTACACCCAACTTCCTGAATTCAGTCCTGGTCACAAAGAATTATTTTAAACCAGAAAGAATTGAAGTAGCAGCTTGGTGTGTAATAGAAAGATCCAAAGGACAAAATTGGGTTCAAATCCCATCTCTACCACTTACTACCTCTATGATCTTGGACAAATGCCTTAGCCTCTTTGGCGTCGGTTTCCTCATCTGTACAATGGGGATTATAATACCTCTCTCACAGGGTTTCCCTGAAGATGCAGAGAAACTCAAGAAGACAGTGTATTAAAATGAATGGCCCCGGATGTGATGCCAAAAGTGTATAACCTCAGTCTAATCATGAGAAAACGTCAGACAAACACAAAAAACTACAAAAGCATCAAGGTCATGAAAGATCAGGAAAAACTAAGGAAGTGTTACAGATTGGAGGAGACTACGGTGACATGACAACTAAATGCAGGGTAGGATCCTGGAAAGGACAATAGTGGAAAATCCAAATTAATTTTGTAATATCCAGCCATCCATCAGTTGCCGTTGAGTCGATCCTGACTTATGGCAACCCCATGTATGTCAGTCTAGAAAGTGCTCCGTAAGGTTTTCAGTGGCTGATTTTTTGGAAGTAGTATAATAGTTAATAGTATAGTACCAAGGTTAATTTCTTAGTTTTGATGAATTTTTCTATGGTTATATATTAGTTAATATAATGGAAATTTTGTGTGAAGAGTGTACAGGAATTCTGTACTATTTTTGTAACTCTTCTGTAGGTCTAAAATTCTCTCAAAAGAAAATGTTTAAAGAAGAATGGTACATTTCTTGGCAAACTCTTAGAGTTCTGTAAATGTATGTTCCCTTTCCCCCTTGGACCTTTTATCCCTGGGGAAACTAGAGACCCACAAAAGCAGCAGGGACAGGACATGGTAGTTTGTGAGGTAGGAAAGTGTGAATGATCTGGGCTGTATCAGAGGAGGGAGAAGGTCCGGTGTCTCCTCCAAAGAGGGAGTGCTTGGCTTTTTAAAACTGATTTGGTCAGTTTCCTAGCTGGATTGGAAAAGTATTACAATATTAAACTCATTTAATAGTTGTTGAGAGAAGCTGCCATGTGCCCTAAGTCTTGGTGACAAAAATGCAGTAGAACCTTCTATGCTGTGTGGCAGGGACATTTCTGTCAGCCTCTACCTGTTGTAATAGACCTGGCGTGGGTAGTGGAAAGACTTTGCAGTCAGACAATCTTAACTGCAGCTCCACTTTTGTTACTTATTATCTTTTGGGGACCTTGGGAAAACTGTTCATCTGTAATTTGGGATAATGATACTGACATCCTGGGCTCACTGAGTGGGCTGAGTGAGAGGGTCCAGTGAATGCTGGTTGTTGGTTCCCCTCCCGTTGAAGCCTTTCCGAATGCTGTCAGTGGAAGTACCCACCACCCTCCAGATTCCCCACAGTGCTCACTTTGTATCCGTCCAAGAGTCCTTTCTAGGGATGGGCTTCTCGTTGCATGGTTGTGTGCCTTGTCTGTTCCATGACCTAGAGCTCCTGTAGACCACAGGGCTTTACACATAGGGCCACTGAGAAAATGTGTTGAATCAATGAATGAATAAATGAGTGAGTGAATGGATGAGTGAGTGAATGAATGAATGAGTGGGTGAGTGAGTGGGTAAGTGAATGACAGAGTGAATGAATGAGTGAGTGAGTGAATAAGTGAATAAACAGATGCCCTTCTTGCCTCTCTGAAAGAAGGCTGTGTACCACATGATTATTGGCTGCTCTTGAGGATGATTTTGGAAGAGTTCAAACCAAACACACCCTTTTGTTATGATTTACCCCCCTCTGTCTTGGGTGCTGAGGAGCCCTTGTGGCACAGTGGTTAAGTGCTCGGTTGCTAACCGAAAGCTCAGCTGTTTGAACCTACAAGTCGCTCTACAGGAGAAAGATGTGGCAGTTTGCTTCTGTAAAGATTTACAGCCTTGGAAATCCTATGGGACAGTTCTACTCTGTTACATTGGGTCGCTGTGAGTCGGAATCTACTCAACGGCAATGAATTTGATTTTTTGTTTTGTTTTGTTTTATCTTGGGTGCCAGTCACCTATCCAGAAAAAGCAATTAGCTCCTTTTCTTACAGTTTCAACTTATCAAGCTTTAGTACCTCAGAATTCTCCTGGCCTCTCTCCTTGCTGCTGAGAACTTTTTACCACAGGAAATCAGGCTCATTTTGAGGGCCAAGTAGCTAAATATAGCCTCTCAGCAAAGATATTTAAAGAGCTATGTTCATGATGTTATGTCTGAACAGGGAAGGCGAAGAAAATAATTTTTTTTTTTCTCCTGGAAAGAAGAGCAAGTTACACCAGGTTTTCCACAGGCTGCGGAGAGCAGAGCAGTGGTCCAGTGTCTGTGTCTTAATTTTGGAGTTACAGACCTCCTGGACCGTCACCAGCTTGGGGCTTGGGGTTTAGGTTTCTGTTACTAGGCATTCATTTCTTGATAATTCCTGTTCATCACTGTTTAAAAATATCTCCTGCCCTGGAGTGTAACCTCTGACAAGTATGCCCTCCTTGCCAAGCCCAGAAGGGCTGTGCTGACGGGGGGGCGGGGTGGGGGAGGGGGAGGAGTGTGTCCATGAGAGCCTGAGAGCCATTCTGGCAGACTGGCCTGAAACAAAATTCAGGAATTCACCCACCCCTATCTGCCTCCCATCCCCGCCCCCAGGGCTGGCAGGGGGCTGAATTGGGGAACCAGCCCATAGCATCACAAGTGCTGGTTGATGAGCAGTAGATGACAAAGGTGGAAGAAGACAGAGTGGGATGGGCCTTGGTATCTTTACTGGTGAAAAGAGAGCTGCAGATGCAGAGGCCAGGAAAGAATTCAGGTGTCAGAGACAGGTCCCAACTGAAATCATGCTCACTCTGGTCCCTGATGGCATCCCAGGGCCTTCTGTGGGAGCAGACAGCTTCCCTCCTGCACTTTCCTCTGGCTTCCATGTTGGGTTGATGGAGTGGTCAGGATAATGTCAAGAGAGTATGAAACAGGATATTGTTTTTGTTTCTCAAATGTCCTTTCTAGAATATAAATAGGATGATTCTAGGAGTTCTGAATTTTCTTTAGGGCTGGACTTATATCTCTTTGGGAAAGAAACTTACATAGCTCTTTCTTTAAGGAGATCTGCATGGTAAATTCTCTTAGTCTTTTTATGTCTAAAGATGTCTACATTTCACCATCTTTTTTTTTCTCTTTTATAACCAAAGTTTTATTGATACTTTTTTTGAGATCAGTTCTCGTACATCATGAATTATTAATGCTAGCATTAAAAAAGCCAAAAGCAATGTGGTTGTAATACTTTGCTAAAGAGTTACTCAATTGATGTTCTAGCTTAATTCATCCACAAGTAGAGGACATCAGGGCCCAGAATCTTAAACTATTGTAACTCTTTATGTCTTTTGTGAGGAATGTCCTGATAATACAGGATATGATATCTCACACATTATACCCACGGCACGTTAACAGTTATTGGAAACTTCTGGACTTTCCCTAGCAGGATTGTACTTGGTTACATTGTATCCCCCCAAAAGGTATGTTGAAGTCCTAACCCCTAGTGCCTATGAATGTGACCCTATTTGGAAATAGGGTCTTTGCTGTTGTTATTAATTTAAGATGAGGTCACACTGGATCATTTGTTGCTGTTGGGTGCTGTCGAGTCGATTTCCAACTCATAGCAACCCCATGTGACAGCAGAACTGCCCCATAGGGTTTTCTAGGCTGTAATCTTTATAGGAGCAGATCACCAGGTCTTTCTTCCACGGAGCTGCTGGTAGGTTTAAATCACCAACCTTTCAATAATCCAGTAAGTGGTGTCATAATAAGGAGAGAAGAATTTGGAGACACACAGGGAGAATGCCATGTGATGATGGAGGCAGAGATTGGAGTGATGAGTCTACAAGCCAAAAAACACCAAGGATTGCCCGCAACCACCAGAAGCTAGAGGAGAGGCCTAGAACAGATTGTCCCTCAGAGCCTCCACTAGGAACTAACCTTTCCAACACCTTGATTTTGAACTTCCAGCCTCCAAAACTATGAGATAATATATTTCTGTTGTTTTAAGACCACCAGTTTGTGGTACTTTGTTACAGCAGCTGTAGGAAACCAAGCAAGGATATTGCTGCAGATAGTGTGCAGTTCTGATAGGGAGACGAATGATCATATAAGTGAGTATTTGCTGATCTTTTGGGGGTTTCTTCTTAAATGTCTGTTCATCAGAATTGACTGTCCTCCTTGTCGTCTTGGATGTAGGCAGTGACTGTGGACACAGGTTGGGGAATGGTGCCAGGTGCCTGTGGGTACCATGGTAAAAGTTTTCCCAAAGTTGGCAGCCTGGACACTCCCTCTCCTGTTGCCTGAGCTGCTTGGATACAAGATGGAGACAATAGCAGATGGAACAGGATTAGGAGCCTGCTGCCTTCTCACTGAACTCTTAGTTCCTTTTCTTCAGCACTTTAGAGCTATTATTCCATTGTCTTCCGGTACTTCATTAGTCTAATAGTTGGTCTCTTTTGGATAATCTACTTCTGTCTTGTAGCTTTCAAGATTCTTTCTTTTCTTTTAATGTAGTGATATGCTGTGTGCACTGGATATTTTAGTTTATCCTTCTCATGACTTGTTTTAGCTTTTACTTGAATTCTAGAAATTTCTCAGCCATTATCACTTTGAGTGTTGCCTCTGGTTTTTTTCTTTATTGTTCCTTCTGTGACTCCTATTAAATGTATCATGGAACTTTTCATACTGCTCTCTATTTAATTTTTCTTTCAGATTTCCTGTCTATTTTTCCTTCTATGTGGTATGCTGGATGATTTCCTCAGACTCGTCTTCCTATTCATAGTTCTCTCTAGCTGTTTCTAAATCTACTCTTTGGTTTCTAGAATTTCTTCTTGGTTCTTTTTAAAACCAACTTGTTTGTTTTCCACAATGTCTTGTTTTTGCTTTATGGTTTCTACTCCTTTCTTCATCTCTTTGAACATGTTAACATTTTTACTTTAAGACCCTGTTCAGATAAGGGCTGTTATTTATCGTTCCTGGGGTATGATTTCACTCTCTTTGTTGAATCTGCTGCTTGCATAGCATTTGATTTTTCCTATATCTTTTGTAATTTTTGTCTGTGAGGTCATCTTTCGTGGGAATTATATTCTGTGGAATACTGCATGTGGCCTGTGTTATGGAGGTGTCCACTGGGACAGTTTGATAGTTGCCTCTGCCAGGACCTACAGGTTCATTGCATTTGGGTCTGTTTTTACTTGGTTTTCCAGGACAGGGCTTCCACACCACATGGGCAGTGGGGAAACTTGGCACACTTGTGCTTTTTTTGTTAGTTTTTGTGAGAAAGAAATGTGAATATTTTCAGAGCCTTGGGAGAGGTTACAAAAATCATTCTCATTTAGGGGTAAATCATATCTTTCCCAGTTCGTGTCCTTCCCAGTAAGGGGCTACAAGGGCACTTCCTGCCATGGTCAGAGGCTCTGGCTTCTCTCTAGCCTCTTAACCAAAGGCCTGGGCTGGCACCTTTGGCAGGGAGCTCAGTTCCAGATCACTGATGGACAGAGTCAGTGGTCTTAACTCCAGTCCCTCACAGCAAATATCTGATTTGTTTACCCCTTACCATGTGGCTTCGACTCCCATTTGCTGCAATGACTTTCTAGTACCTGGAGGTGCTTTCAAACTCATGTATATATTAATGATATTTTTAATGTGTGTGTTTTTCCCCTAGCATGTCCACTTACTTGGGGGAGAAAGGTCTTCTGTATGTTACTTCAGTCTGCTATCTTTATCAGAAGGCTTAACTACCTACTATTCATCTTCTACACAGTAGCCAGAGAGATCTTTAAAAAACATAAGTCAGATTATTTCACCATCGCTTAAAACCTTCTAGTGGTTTCATAATCACTTAGGACAAAATCCACCTTCCTTAAGTAAATGAAAAGTCCTCTGCAAGCTGTTTCTGCTGCCCTTGCCAACCTCATCTTGCTCATCGTGCTTCCGCTTTGTTGGCCTTTCTGCCACGCTTGCTCCCACCTTAGAACCTTTGCATCTGGCTGGTCCCTCTACCTGCAGCACTTTTCTCCCAGATCCCTACGTGGCTGGCTCCTTCTTGTCCTTTGCTGTCAACCATATTGCCACGTCTTTAAAGAGGCTTCCTCCAACTCCCCAAAGAAGCCATTCCGTCACTCGGTATTTTCTTTTTAACTTTATGACTGGGTAGGATTATCTTGTCTGTTCATCACCTGTCTTCTTCCCCTCCCACACATCAGAATGGGGGCTCCATGAGCTCAGGATAAATCAATCTTATTTACTGTTGCCTCCTTAGCTTCCACCACAGTGCAGTGGGAGAGGACTTAATCCCCAGGCTTCGCCTTTATAGGATAGATAATTCAGATCCCTACCACTGCTCTTCAGATTTCTACCTAGAATTTCTCAGGTAGGAACACTGGATATAAGAGTCCAAAGATCAGTGCTCAAGTTTTGGCAGCAGGGTACGGATCCTGTGTGATCTTGGGTAAGTTATTTCCTCCTCTCAAAAATTAGGACAACCCTGTATGGTGGAGATTTTCTGAGAGTGAAATGTGAATGTTCTCGGAGCCTTGGGAGCAGGTACAACAATCATTCTTAGTTTGGGGTGAAAATGTTCAAAAATGTCCTTCTCAATAAGGGGCTACGAGAACACTTCCTGCCATCACTAGACCCCACGACACCCCTGGTCCTAAGCCCCTTCTTGTTGGTTTTTCTCCTATGTTGTCTTTTGTCTCTGTTTTGGCTATATTTTGGGCAACTCTTTGGATGGTAAGTTTTGTGTCGATCAGCCGACAAATGTGCTTTTGGGGGCTTTCTATGTGCCAGACACTGTGCTAAGTATTAAGCATAAAGAACAAATCCCACTACCTTTATGGATGTTCTTTCTGGTCCCTTGAGGGCAGGGATCCTATCGTCTTCTTTGGCTTGCCCCACAAAGTTCTGTCAGGGTTCTGGGTAAAGTGGATTAGTCAAATGCCCCATCAAAGAGGAGACCTGCCCTCAACAGTGTTCATCATTCAACAGATGAGGTTTCCCAAGCTCCTGAAATGCCAGGCGCCAGACCAGGGATGAATCAGACTTGATTGCTGCCTTCACATTGCTCCTAAACCAGAGGAGGAGCAGATAGACTGAACAGGTATTACAGTGTGCTGTGCTGAAGGGGCTGCCAGATGGGTGGTAAGAGCCCAGGAAGGCAGGGTTGCTGTCTCAAGTTGCTTATTTAAGAACTCAGTGTTACCCTGTGGCTGGCAGTGATTTTAAACCTGACAACCATGGGGAAGAGAAACTCAGTGCAGCCTGGAGGAGCCAAGGAAGGCTTCTAGCAGCAGGTGGGCCTGGAGGAAGGCCATGGGGGACAGGCGGTGGTAGAAGGAGAAAAGTGTGCATGAACGGTAATACTCTCCAGCAGAGGTCACAGACTGGCATCCCAAGGGCTGGATTCTTTTGTGGACTTGTTTTGTTTGGCCCATGTGGTGTTTTTAAAAAATTGGAACTTAATGTCTTTATATGGAGAACACATTCTTTCCTACACCACAGTCATCACTGTTCTCAATTTTCTTTCCCCATATCTGTAACCAGCCTAGACCCCTGCTGTATCCACTAAAAACCTAGGAGATCCCATTGGAAAAGTATTAGAATTAATAAGCAAGTTCAGTATAAGAAATAGAAGTACTGGGAGTGAGGCATATCCATAAAATTAGAGAGTGTATTTTCCTATAAATCAGTGACCAGCTTGAAAGTATAATAGAAAACAGATCCTATTCACTAAAGCAGGAAGAGCATAAAGTACCTTCATAATAATCTGAAATCTCCAGTCACTTCTCAAAATGTAGTTACTGTTTGCTATGTATTTTAAATTTAATTTTTTAAATATACTTAATTTGTTAAATAGATAACACATTTACTTCATTCAAAAAATTTAAAAATTTGAAGTGAAAAAGCCTCTCTACCACTTCTGTCCCTCAATTGCCTGGTTCCTACTCAACTCCAAGAGAGAACCACTGTTACTAGTTGTATCCATTCAAATATTTCAATTTTCATATACAAGCAAATACAGATATATTGGACTATTGGCCTTCCCCCCTTTTTTTATACAAATGATAGTTCATAATCTTGCTTTTTCACTTAGCAAAATATCTTGGCAGTGTTTTCGTATCAGTGTATAAAAGGCTTCCTCATTCCTTTTTATAGCTGAATAGTAAAAATACAGATTTTAGATAAGCACTGGGGCTCTAGAGCAAAATTGTCTGGGTTTGGAACCTGTTTCTACCACTTACGACCTTGGACTATTTACTTGTTCTCTGTGTGCCTCAGTTTCTTTTCGTGTAAAATGGATGTAATAGGTGTTGTTGTTATTGCTGCTGTTGCTGTTAGTTACTGTCCAGTTGGCTGTGACTCACGGCAACCACATGCACAGTGGAATGAAATGTTGCCTGGTTCTGCACCATCTTCACAGTCATTGGTGTGCTCGAGTCCACTGTTGCAGCCACTGTGTTTTTTTGAGTGTCTTCCAACCTAGGGGGCGCATCTTCCAGCTGTATGGGACAATATTCTGTTGTGATCCATAGAGTTTTCATTGGCTCATTTTTGGAAGTAAATCACCAGGCCTTTCTTCCTAGACTGTCTTAGTCTAGAAGCTCTGCTGATACCTGTCTACCATGGGTGACCCTGCTGGTATTTTAAATACTAGTGGCATAGCTTCCAGCATCACAGCAACACACAGTATGACAAACTCACAGATGGGTGGTGGATATAATAGGTACCTACTCATATTGTTGCAAGAATTTAGTGAGATAATGCATACAAAGTGCTTAGAACAATGTCTGGCGTTCAGCCCTCTAAATGTTAGCTGCTTTAAAATTCTTATCATTATAGTGATGAGTACTATAAATGCAAAGTAGGGTGAAGGGATAAAGAGTGACTTGAGGGGGTTGTTTTAGGTAGAGTGATCCTGATGAAAATGATAGAACTTTACTCAGATATAAAGCAGATGAATTGATGGAGAGACATACTTTGTTTCTGGATGTAAACTGTGGAATTTGTAAAGATGTCAGCTCTTCCTTTTATAATTTATACTTATCCCATTTGTAATCAAAACTCCAGTAGAATTTTTTTTTGGGGGGAGGGGAGTGGAGGACTTGTTAAATTGTTCTAAAGTTTATTCTGGAAGACTGAGAACAATGTTAAAACTTTGAAAAAGATTGCAGTGAGGAGAAACTCGCCCAACTAAATAGCAGAACATGTTTTAATTATTAAAACAGTGACTCGATTAATGGCTTAAGTATAAACAGATCAGTGGAACAGAATAAATAGCCCAGAAACATACCCCTATACGTATTTAAATTCATTATATGATAAAGGTGACCTCACAAGTCAATGAGGAATAGAAAGATCATTTAATAAATTGGATGAGGTCAGTTTGGTTAGGTGTTTGTGGGGGAAAGAGGATATTTTAGATCATCACTTTGTGTTGCATGCCTAATAAATTCCAGAAAGATCAAAGAGTTAAATTTGAGGAGAAAAGAAAATCAAACCATTAGTAAAAACCAAAACCTTGAGGAAGGTAGAAGGAAGCATTTTGGGGTAGGAGAGTTTTAAAGTAGTTTTAAAGGAGAGTTTTAAAGTAGTCACAATTATCACAGTGAAAAAAGCATTGATTTATGTGATCACAAAATATGTCAAAATACAATGAAAGGTTTTAGATAAAGTAGCAGAAATAAACATGATAAAGACCCACAAGGACAAAGAGAATGAGAGAGGGATTGTTTTCAAATATTTCGACACATTTTGGAAAGAAGAGAAGGGACGCTGACAGGAGGAGAGCTGATGGGCTCGGCAGGGCTCAGAGAGGCTTGAGCTTGGTGGCATCACGTTGGGCTGACGAGAACACCCCAACCCCCGCTGAATTCCAGCAGACGTTTATCTGGCAGCTGTGGACCTGGCTGGAGAAACTGACCCCGAGGCGCTCCTAACTCAAACACTCCCTGTGGCAGAGGGTGAGGTGCCACGTGGAGTGGTGCTGAAAACAGGGATTAACTGAAAGTCTGGAACCCTCAACCCGTCCAGAAGAGCCAAGTGCACGCTGCAGACGTTTGCTTCTGAGGCAGAAGATCAGAAGATGTTTCTCTGGAGAAACTCAAGCCTCCTTGCCCACTCTCCGTAAAATGAAATTTGCCAGTTGATGAACTCCACCATGCACACAGAATTTCCAGTTAACTCTTGAGCCTCACCAGTAGTATAAGCTGCTAACCAAGGATCAGTTGGTGTATAAGGAAAGTCAGGCCTCTAGCATGAACTAAAATAAACAATCAGGAAAAAGCAATCAGCAAGAAACCAATACAATGCAAGTTTAGAATAAAACTTCAGAAACTTCTAGATGGTATTCTCAGAGTTCAAGAGGACAGCGTATCATAAAACAAAAATATGATGCTATGAAAAAACACTCAAAATTTTTTAAGAATATAAAAGATAAAGTCAGGGATATCTCTCAGCAAGTAGGAGAAAAGGGCAAGGAGTTAGAAAGGAAAGTATAGAGAGCTGATAAGAGACATAGAGCGTCATTCCAGAAGGTTCAACATCAGGATACTTGGACTTCCAGAAAGAGAAAGGAGACAACAGAGGAAAGGAAATGAAGTAGTACAAGAAAATTTTCTAGAAAACACATCTGCAGACCAAAAGTGCCCAGCACAATAAATGACCAAAGGCACACCAAGGCATAGCATTGTGAAATTTTAGAATGCCATGGTTAAAGAGTGGATTCTGCAAGCTTCCAGAGAGATAGAACAGGCTTCAGGCAAAGGAATGAGAATCAGGATGACACTGAACTTTGCAAGAGCAACACTGAATGCTAGGTGTCACATGCCTTCAGCATTCTGGGAAAAATGATCTCCATACCCAGCCAAACTACTAACAAAGTGAGAGGGGAGAACAAAGAAATTTTCAGATCATATAGGATGTGAACATTTTCTTTCCGTGAATCCTTTTTACTGGAGGATGTACTTCAGTAAGCTCAAAAGAAGGGGAGACCCTGAGATCCAGGAAAAGTGGGTCCAGTACAGGTGAGCAGCAGAGGGTGCCAAAGGGTCTGCCTCTTGGAAACAAGGGACCCCACAGAATCTCTTATATAATAGGGTACGTGGAAAAAGTTAATATGTATGTAGAAAATTCTGGAAGTAAAATAACAAAGGAATTATTAACACAAAGAAAAACAAAAAGTTGAACAAGAATAGAAATGTAACCATAGTTTTACCAATTGAATCTGTGCTGAATGACATTTATATAGTCATAATTTAAGCAGTGATTATATAACTAAAATATTTGTGTAAGTGTGTTGAGAAGATAGGGAAGGGGGTGGTAGCATATCTAAGAGAATTATATGTTACAATAAAACATTCTAGGCAATGTTTAAAATTAGTAAATAAATAATATATTAATTGGAAAGATGGATTTATTGCTACCTACTAAAAGGGAAGAGTTAAAAAGCGAGACTGACTTTGAAAACTGGAATTGAGGGGAAGTGTAAAGGGAGACATGACTGTTGCTTATTAAAATCAGGAAATGTTTAAGACTAAATTTTTTTTTTAAGTGTACTTCAGGTGAAGGCTTACAGAACAAATAGTTTCTCATGAAACAGTAGTACACATATTGTTTTATGACATTGGTTAACAACCCCACAACATGTCAAACCTCTCCCTTCTCAACCTTTTTTTTTTTTGTGTGTGTGAAAATATACCTAGCTAAAGATACACCATTTCAAAAATTTCTACATGCACAGTTCAGTGACATCGACTGCGCTCTTCCAGTTGTGCTCCTATTTTCACTTTAGATGAAGGCTTACAGAACAAAATAGTCTCCCATTTAACAGTTACTACAAATGTTGCCCTATGACAATGGTTAACAATCTCACAACACATCAACAATATCCTTACTCAACCTTGTGTTCCCTATCACCAGCTTCCTTGTCCCCTTCTGCCTTCTGGCCCTTGTCACTGGACTGCTGTACCTCGTTAGCCCCATTTGGTTTTACGGGGCTGTCCACTCCCAGGCTGAACGGTGAACCTCAGAGATAACTTCACCACTGAGCTAAAAAGGTGTCTGGGGGCCATACTCTCGGGGTTTCTCCAGTCTCCTTTAAGCCAGTAAATCTGGTCTTTTTTTTGTGAGTTAGAATTATGTTCTACATCCTTCTCCAGCTCTGTCCAGAACCCTCTGTTGTGATCCTGGTCAGAGCATAAGACTAAATTTTTTCAAAGTCCTTATCACTTGATTTTTAAACTATATTCTGTATGATATTGATTTAAAAAATTAAACTGGTAAAAGAAGAAAAACTATAGCTGTAAAAAAAACAAAAAGGGAGAGTAAAAAAACCCGAAAAGGAAAACCCGTTGCCGTCAAGTCGATTGACTCATAGCGACCCTATAGGACAGAGTAGAACTGCTGCATAGGGTTTCCAAGGAGCGGCTGGTGGATTCGAACTGTAGACCTTTTGGTTAGCAGCCGAGCTCTTAACCACTGAGCCAAGACGGCTCCTATAGTTTAAAAAAAAAAAAAAACACGATAAAGAGTAAGTATCCTTAGTATATAAAGAACTTATGCAAACCCCTAATAAAGACACAGATTCCAGTTGATAACTAGACATGAATAGATGACTAATAAAGGAAGAAAAATATTCACGAACACAAGAAAAATTAGTATGTATAAAATACAAATTAACATAATAAGATATTTTTACTTTTTTGTAATGACAAAAGCAAATACTGTCAGGAAGTAAAGAGTAGGCACTCTTCTAATAATGGGAGTACAGACTTGTATGACTTTTTGGAAGGCAGTTTGGCCCAGTGTGTCAAGAATCCTAAAGATATTGATACTCTTTGACTCAGTGACTCAACTTCTAAGAGTCCATATCAAGAAAATAAGTTGAAATATACAAAAATCCCATATATACAAAGATGTTTACACAGTGTTAGTTTACTAGTAAAAATTATAAACAACCTAAGCATTCAGCAGAAGGTAGATGAGTAATTTCTGATATACTCAATGCCTTGAAAAATGTTTAGTACGTATTAGAGACATAATAGTTCATATGAATGAATACATCCATGGATGGAATACTATGCAGCCATTAAAATTGTATTCATGAAGTGTTTGTGTGTGTATGTGTGTGTGTGTATTGTTTAATGAGAAACTAGTTTGCTCTGTAAACCTTCATCTAAAGTACCATAAAATTTTTTTTTAAAAACTATACTGCCATTTGTATAAAATGTCTCTGAAGTTAGTGATTTTAAAAATGAGACATAGCCCTCTTTTGGATGTTTAATTTTAAATATGTTAAAACACAACATAATATAAATGTCATGGTCAGCATTAAAAAGGATCCAGAGTTTTCAATGAATAAATTTTTATAAACAAGTCTATATTCCATAATGAAAGGTAAACAGTATCATCTTGATACATAAAATTTTTGTTAAACAAGGCTTTAAAATCAGGAAATGTTTAAAACAAAATTTTTTCAAATGTTCAAACAGAAAAGCAACCGGTACAATCTTCATAATAAAATATATCCTTATACACATGCCCTGGGCATTTTGAAAGTATTAAAATTGTTAACATTTGAGTGGCAGAGACAGTGTACTTAAAGGCTTCGTGAATCTTTTCTCCCAAAAAAGCATACTTTCAGTAAAACATTTTACCATTTTATCTGACTATGCATTGACAAATTTTTTCTTCTTGAAAAAGGGAATTTAAACTGATACTGTGTTTTCAGTGTAAAAATATACATCTAGAGACATTTAACTTCTTGAGTGACTTTAGTCATGCATCAAGCATGATTTAATAAATCCTAATATTTTAGACTGAAGCAATGTTGTGTATAAATTTACACTTGCAGTTTCTATTAGGGTAAAGCTCAAAAGAACGTCATAGATTCTTATAAATTGTCTAAGAGGTTAAACAATACAATTGATTCCTAAACTTTACCAATAAGCTTTCTCAAATATAATGCTAGTAAAATGAGTTTACTGAAAAGTTTCATTTTCTAATTTATTAACAAAATACTGGTAGCCATTTCAGACTATCAACATGGATATTTTCTGTCATACACACCCAAATCTGATTCACTAGCAAGAAATTTCTTAAAATACAAAAGGATTACAAATAATTAAAATATTTGCTTTATAATGCAACCAAACTACAGTTCAGCCTTTCCTAAACTGTCTGAAATGATTAGGAATTGTGGCACTTTCTTCTGCATAAAACCCTTTCCTCTTCATAAAACCCTGAGATGGAAAGTTATTAATGTAATAAAACTGGAACCACAGTTCTTCTCATTTCTGTATTAAACTGTAGCCATGGGTTTAAAAACTTTTTTTAAAAAGATGTGGCAGCTTTTAAAGCTGCTCTGTACTGTTTTTCAACAAAACTTTTCAAGACCAGTTTAGCTAAAAGGGCCTAAAGTGACCCTATAAAAAGATGATGTCCTTTTTGTTAGTGTTGAAATGAGCGCCATTTTCCATCTCTACTACTGTCTCTTCTGTTATCATAGTCATGGCTCTGGCCATAGTGATTCTTATCTTCATAAAAGAAATCTTTTCTGCTTCCTCTGTATTGATGGTCAGATCCGTGATCAGTATAACAGTGTTCATGGCTATAATGTCTATCTGCTACATAGGGATGAGAGTTCTGTCTAACTTTACCCTGTGATGATGATGTATCTTGGCACCACTGGGAGCTTGAAGACTGATTAAGACAATGATTATGCGACTGAACCTTTGGGGAAAATCTTGGTTGGTCCGGTTATATAGAACCAAATTTCCCACCATATGATGTGTGTCTCAAGACATTGTTCATCACTGCTTGTCTCTGAAAATTTTCTGGAGAAGAGAACGATCTCTGAATTTTCCATGCTAATAGTCATGTTATTCATGGTCCTTTCATACCTGCTGCTGGGAGATGTGGGAGTGGGCATAGGGCTTGAATTCCCAGCGTGTTGCTGGGAATATGACACACTGACATCCTGCGAGGCATGGCTACTTCCTGATCTAAACTGAATTTTGAGGAGTCTTCCAAAAAGCTTGATTCCATTAAGCAGATTCAATGCATAAGGAACAGATACTTCATGTTTGAAATTCACAAATGCAAATTGCTTTTGTTTACCATACTTATCTTTTGGGATTTTTACTTTTATTACTGGCCCAGCCTGGTGGAAAAGCTCGAAAAGGAGCTCCTCTGTCACTTCAGTTTCAAGTTTACTCCCAGAGTGTGAGATCTGCTTCTGCTGCCGCTGCCCCCATCTCAGCGTTGGCCCCTCCCTACGAAGGCTGAAGGATCATGGCCGACGAATCCACTGCGCACTCTGGGAGACCTCCATGAAGTATTTTAATAATGTGAAGTTCTTAAACTTTAGGGGAAAAAATGAGGATTAAAAAGTTTATCTGGAATATGGTTTTACCACCTTTTTTTAAAAAAGAAAACAAATAGATGAAAAGAAAGTGTAAAGAAAATATCCAAAATGTTATGCATTACCTCTGGCTGGTAGAATATTAAATTAAAAAAATATATACCATCTTCTTTGCTGCTGCACAGTTACCTGCCTCCCTTGGGCAGGACAGTTTTCCCAGGACTTCACAGGGAGGTGGGAAGAACGTTTAGCTACAGGTTCTGCTCTTGTTCTTAGGTGCTGTCAAGTCGGTTCTGACTCATAGCGACCCTATAGCTTGGACTCTCCTTTTCTCCATAGGATTATTAAAGTGTCTCCTTACCAAGATGAGGAGCATCTGACTCTCTTTGCTAAGCATGCTGGGAAGTGCAGAATTTACAAAATTTATTCTCAGGCACATATTAGCACCCATTTTATACCAGGAACCAAGGACACAGAGTTCTCATGAAATCAAGTAAGATCCATCAGGGCTGAGACTGCCCTCCAGGCATGGGGAGCAGAGGGTGACACTGTTTCCCAGTTTCTGACAGCACCGCTAGTGCTCCCTCCACAACCCAGTCAGCCAACATCACTCTCCTCACCCCCAGTCCTAGGATAGCTGAGTGCTCCTTTTGTGGACACCCTGCACCCTCTGTTTATTCTCGTGGTTTGTGGTGTGTGTTCCTCCTGGATACACAGACACAATCATAGCAGTACTCTAGGGATACTGCCCCCAGAACCAAGGCACAGCCAAGGAGAGTTATGTACATACATGTATGTTTTATTTATTCATTATTTCTCTGTCTCCATGTACGTATTTTTACAATGAGTTGGTATTGCCTTTATAATAAGGCAGAAATACAAGTTTGCTTTGTATGTCTCTGTAAGTATTTACTCTGCTTGTTAGCTTTAATGTCTTGCTCACTGGGTTGCCTACAGACAGCCTAGAAGGCTCTGCAGAGGGATACAGATACCACCATCTTGTGGAGCTGAGCCAGGGGACCTTGGAGAGGAAGAAGGGGGCCTTGAAAAGCCCCCTGGTCAGTTTGTCAGTAGGAAGCACTGGTCCTTTGCTTGTCATCCAAGTCAGGCGTACCCAGGTGCGGCGGGGCCACTCTCTTCTGCTGGCTCCTGGGGAGGCTCAAGTGATTTGAAGGTTGCTATTGGGAGCCAGAGCTAGGAGGTCTGTGTAGGCCTTTTGGAGGGGGGAGGCGGAGAAGCAGGATGAACCAGCTTCCACCTGCTGGTTTGCTGCAGCTGTCTGGGGAGAGGACCAAATGCCACTGAGGGATGGAGGCAGCTGCTGGCAGCAGGCACAGGGCCAGGCCCGGGAGAACTGGGTGGAGGATTTGTGCCAAGGGCCTGACAGGTGGGGCTTTGTGTCCTGGTGTCCTCATCTGGGGGGACAGCCACAAGCAGCTCTCTCATCATCCCGGCTCCCTCTTATCCGGCCGCGGTTGGCTGCCTTCCAGCCCCTCAATCCTGCAGGTCTCTGCTGAGAGCCCCTCAGCCCCCAGCCTTGCAGACACAGTGCAGTGGGCTCCCCTTTGGAACCCAAACTCCACACCCCCTGGGTCAGCCCAGCCTTGGCCAGCTCATTGTGGAGCTGAGGACCTCCTGTTTATGTGGTGGCAGTCTCTGAGAAGACTGTCACCTTCTGAGCTTCTGCCCTGAGGCTAAGGGTAAAGTAAGCAGTCCCACCACCAGGACTGTGGCGTACATAGTGGAGCCCCGATGGTGTGGGCAGACACCACACTGGCTGCCAGGATGTAGGAAAGACCCAAGTTTTGTCCACATAAACTAGCATGAGTGTAATAGCGAGGTATTGTACGGGATGGAGTCCCTGGATGGAGTAAACAGGTGAGTGTTCATCTGCTAACCAAAGGGTTGGCAGTTTGAATCCACCCAGGGGTGTCTCAGAAGAAAGGCCCGGCAATATGATTCCAAAAGGTCACAGTCATTGAAAACCCTATGGAGCACAGTTCTACTCGGACACACGTGGGGCTGCCAGGAGTTGGAATTGACTCGACAGCAACTGGTTTGGTTTTATGTACAGAATGCTACAGGAGCATTTAGAAGAAAGTGAGGGGCTCTTTCTGGGGGTGGGGGGAATGTGCTCACAAAGGAGATAATCTTTGTGAAGATGTTTTACAGTTGAGGGTACCCAAAAAAAAACCAAAAAACAAAAAAAGGCCACTGCCGTGGAGTTGGTTCCGACTCATAGTGACCCTATGGGACAGGGTAGAACTGCCCCATAGAGTTTACAAGGCAGACTGCCACTTCTTTCTCCTGCGGAGTGGCTGATGGGTTTGAACTGCCCACCTTTCAGTTAGCAGCCAAGTGCTTTGACCAGTGCACCACCAGGGCTCCTCAGTGGAGGGTACAAGAGAAAAAAATTCAGTGAAGAAAACATCATGTAGAAAGGTCCAGAGGCATGAAAGAGCCAGGTTCTGGAAACAGCAAGGTCTTTGACGATATGGGCTGTAGGATACAGGTTGGGAAGGGAATGAGGCACAGGGGAAATGAAGATGGGAAGGCAGGGTGGGGCCAGATTGTGTATGTTTGTCATCAGAGATTTTAAATATGTCACAGGGAGGGATTGGCAAGATCTGATTTGTGTTTTAGAAGAATATATTTACTTAGCAGAGACAAGAAGAGGCTAGAGCAGGAGTGATGGGGCAAAGAGATCAATCTGGAAGTTATTGTAAAAGTCTAGGATAATAAGTCCCTCAGTGGTACAAATGGTTAACATGCTCAGCTGCTGACTGTAAGGTTGGAGGTTTGAGTCCACCCAGAAGTACAGTGGAAGAAAGGCCTGGTGATCTACTTTCTAAAAATCAGCTATTGAAAATCCCGGGGAACACAGTTCTACTCTGACACACACAGAGTCAGCATGAGTTGGAACTGACTTGATGGTAACTGGCTTAGGATAATAAAGGCACTGGGGAGGAGCAGATAAGGGACAGTAGCAAAGATTGAGGGAGACCTGGTGGCACAGTAGTTAAAGCACTGAGTTGCTAACCGAAAGATTGGCGGTTCAAACCGACCAGTCGCTCTGCAGGAGAAAAGACCTGATTATCTGCTGGCCTAAAGATTTACAGCCTAGGAAACCCTGTGGGGCAGTTCTACTCTGTCCTATAGGGTTGCTGTAAGTCAGAATCGCTCGACAGCACACAACAACAGCAAAGATTGGTGCCTGTTTTGGTGCTGTGCTGGCTGGACTCCTGGTGGGGACATCTGGGGTCACTGGAAATACAGGTCAGGAGACTCCTGGATCCTGTCACATAGTGGACCAGACAATCTGAAAACCCTACTGCCTCAAACACTTAAAATGTTAGATAACTAGAACAAATACCCTTTTAGATGCATAGTAGAGCTCATTAGATAGTAAGAGAAATTCGGGCCTCACCTTCCTACTCCCCCTCCAGGATTTCCTGGGGCCGTTCCTACTATTTGCCGAGACCTTTGTCTCCAGGTCTGTTTCTGAAGATAGATTTTCCAGTAAATGATGCTGAAGCCACTGGTTACCCATGTGGAAAAAAATAAAATCAGAATTTTAGTTTATACCTTAACTGAAGATAAATTGCAGGTGTATTAAAAACCTGTGAAACCCAAAACTTTAAAACTTTCAGAAGAAAATCTGAGAGAATATCAGAATGTAGGGGAAACATTCTTAAATAAGACACTGAAAGCTAAAAAAATAATTATTTTTTTAATTGATGTAATTAAATGAAGTTTACAGTTCAAGTTAGTCTCCCATACAGAATTTTTTTTTTTTTAACATACATTGTTATGAGACCCCAACCGCTCACCCCATTCTGCAACAGCACACTCCTCCCCTCTGCCCCTGATTCACCATGAACATTCAACTAGCTCCTAACTCTCTCTGCCTTCCCCTCTCACCTCTGGACAGAAGCCGCCCCTTTGGTCTCTTATATCTACTTGTCTAAGAGGCACATTCTTCAAGAGAATCACTTTATGTCCCACAGTCCAGTCCAATCCCTGTCTGAAGAGTTGGCCTCGGAAATTGTTTTAGTTCTGGGGTGATGGAGAGACCAGGGGCCATGCTTTCCGGGGCATTAAAAAAATAAATTATTGATAAATTTGATTATATTTAAATTATAAACTTTGTCAACAAAAGATGCCATTAGAAATGAAAAGACAGGCCTCTGACTAAAGAAGATATTTATGATGCAGAAAACCAGCAAAGAATTAATGAAATCTATAAAGAACTAGTACAAATCTAGAAGGAGACAGACAACCTGATGGAAAAGTGGGCGAGGACATGAACAAGCATTTCATAGGGGAGGAAACACAAACCGCCAATAAACGTAATAAATACCATTTCACACCCATTGGATTGGCAAAAATGTTAAAGTCTGACACAATAAATGCTGGCTAATAGATGGAACAACTCATTTATTGATGAATTTCCTGGCATTAAGGGTGTGCATTGTCACCACCACTACTAAAGTTTAAAATGTGCATATCTCGAGTCCCAGCAATTTCTCTTCTAGGCACATCTGCACAAGGCATGTGAACAGGATTTTTCAGTGAAGTCCTGAATAATCAGTTTGTAGTTATGAAAAGTTGGAAACAACCTTAGGGTCCATCTATTTGATAATGGCCAAATAAACTGGTTCAGGGAAATACTAATCAGCAGTCTATATTCTATCAATATGGATAGCTCTGAAAAAATACAGATGTTGGGCACAAAAAAGCCAAGTGGGAGCTCTGCTTCTGCTTAGGATGTTAAAAAATAGCAAGTAGCAGAAATGGTATTATCATTTATATATAATTTGAAAACATATTGATTTGGATACACACATAATGAATAAACAAAAACATAGAAGAACGTTGAACACAAAATTCAGGACAGTAGTTAGATTTGGGGAATGAGCGAATGAAATGATATTGGGGAATGGTGCAGAATGTTAAGATTTGGTAATGCTGGGTGATGCATATACTAGTATATTTTTCTGTACTCTTCTATATGCTTGAAATTAAAGGAAAAGAGCAAAGGGGAGAGGTGACAGTTGGGGCAAGGACTTGGGAGTCACCCACAGGCAGGACCAAGAGCAGGTCCTTGGGGGAGCATCCACATTTGAGGGGCTGGTAGATGAAGAGGGCTCCTGAAGAGGCTATAGGACAGACAGTTGAGACAGTAGGATGTGGAAGAAAAGAGCTTCAGGGAAGAGTTCCTACTCCTGAGAAGAGGTCTCTGGACTTGGCAGTGAGTTATGCCAACCACGCAAGCATCTTGGGTGGGTAGTGAGGGCAGCAAGCAGATGCGATGGTTTGGAACAGAAGATAGTAGAAACTTCTTGGAGAAGTCATATTGAAAGGGAGGAGAACAGCAGCCTGGGGAGGGCAGGGTCAAGGGAAGCTTGAGTTTGCAGCTCTAGTAGTGCAGACCTGCAAAGCACAGACCCAGCAGCTTGGATGCTCTGTCCTCTGAGCTTGACTCAGAGCCACCCACCTGTGTGCGTCTCTGCTTCTCAGGTGCCCAGAGACAAGGCCTGGGTCCAGGGACTAGGGTATCCAAGGTCATTCTGTCCTGTCCACTGTATGTGAACTTAAAACTGAGGTGCTGGCATAATTGAAATGGCTGACTTCACGCCTAAATTAAAATTCCATTTTGAATTAAACTGAAATCTTCACTTTTACCATTTTAAAGGGACAAATTTAACCCCTTGTAAAGGTTAACTGCTTGTAACACAGAAGAGAGCAAGGGCCAGGACTCTAAGAATTGTTTGGTAAAAGGTGTCTGTTAAAACGTTTACACAGCTGCCTCAAAGGAGATACTTTTGTCAAACAAAAAAAAACCAAACCTGTTGCCATTGGGTTGATTCTGACTCCTAGCGACCCTATAGGACAGAGGAGAACTGCCCCTTAGAGTTTCCAAGGAGCACTTGGTGGATTTGAACTGCTGACCTTTTTGTTAGTAGATGTAGCTCTTAACCACTGCACCATGAGGGTTTGTCAAAGAAGAGGTTAAAAAATGGAATTAATGTTAAATGAAGATGGAGCCTGTAAATTGTCTCATAACTCTGTAACCAAGTCCATTCAAACTTCACCTTCACTCACTTAGATCTTCCACTCCATTTCTGCTCTTTATAAAATCTGTAATAAATTAAAAAACATAAGCCTGTTACCCTAAGATAAGAAAAAATGCGATTTACGGTTATGACAGAAAATTGTCTCAATTATTCCTGGCAGAACCCTTTTATCAGACAAATCTTAGGATGTAGCAAATAGACTTACTAAGATGTCTTAGTCAAACATAATCCAGTAAATGAGAAATTAATATTAAGTTAGAGTTTAACATTTAAGGTTGTAATTTAACAAACCCCTTGTAATTTTTTTTCCGTGTTTGCCCAGCCCCTCCATGCCTGTGAGCACAGCTTTGTGTGTTTCACCTGATAAAATCTCTGTAGCATGGAACACGCACTGCAACCTCTCGCCTGGGTACACCTGTGTCTCTATTTCACGAAGCAATTTTTATCCTTCAATAAGACTCTTTGTTTTATTTCTAGCAGAGTGTGAGTCTAGTGTTTTGCTACAACGTTTCTTTGGCACCCAACGTAGGGCACTAAGGTAAATCTGCCCCTGCAGCCTCCAGGGCAGCGAGAAATCTGAGCGCCAGCACCAGCAGGGCTTTCTTGAGCTCTTCCAAATGTTTTCCCGAGGTCCTGAAAGCTGCGACAAGTAAATACCTGTCCGGTCCAAGCCTTTGCCTTTTCTTTGCGTAGTCTCCCAGACCTTTATTTTTTTT
>NW_004444013.1:674335-687530 GCF_000243295.1 Trichechus manatus latirostris
ATTTTTGCTTTTGAGTGTATTCCACATAATTCTCAGAGTGTCTTCATTTTTCTTCATTCTTTTTTCTGAAACAGTGTTGTATCCAAGTGTTTGTCTTCAATTCCGCTGATCCTGTCTTCCACTGTTTCAAATCTGCTCCTCAACCCTTCTATGACACTGTCCATTTCTGAAATCTTGTGGTTTATCTTTTGGATTTCTGGTTGTTGTTTTTGTATAATTTCTAGTTGTGGATTTATTTTGGCATTTTGTTCCTGCATTATTTTCCTGAGTTCTTCTTTTTTTTTGTCTGTATTTTCTATGAATTTGCCTGCCTTTGCCATGAATTTGTCTATTTTTTCCATATTTTTGTGTGCTTTTTGCTTCACCTCTTGTATAATTCTGAGAATTAGAGATTTAAATTCTCTATTAGGTAATTCTAGTGCCTTTTCTTCTACTGGAAAGTCATGGGGTGTTTTATTTTGGACGCCTAGTGGAACTATCCTGTCCTGTTTTTGTAAATGGTTTGATATTGTCCGCTGGCTTCGGGTCATTCAGTATTTTTCTCGTTTATTGATTGTAGATATGTTTCATTCTTTTTAATTTGGATATGTCTGAGCAGGTGGGCTGTGTGTTCTTTGTTGTTTGCTCATCTGTGGACATAATTCTTTTCGCCTCCTTTTCCAATTGTCAGGGTCAGTCACTGAGATATGGTATAGCAGGTCTAGCAGAGGAGGAGTTGCTGGGATGGGTTGTTTGTGGCACTTACTACATCCACCAGGGCGGGTCGGTAATTAGTGCAGGGAGGTTCCAGTAGGCCGTTCTTGTGCTGCTTGGTGGTGTGATGTTATCGCACGGTTGCAGGTAGGCTGGATAGAGGGGGCAGATTGTGATGTGTGGAGCTAAGATGGATATGGGAGAGAGGAGAGAGGAACAGGCACCAAAAACATACAAACTAACAAAAAAGAGTGCTAGGGGAGCTTGCCTTTGGAGTGGTGATATGAGAGACTATGAAATAGAGAAAAAGAAAATGGGGAAAAAGAAGAAAAAGAAAAGTGTGAGTAAATAAAAATTAGAAAGAAGAAAGAACAGCAAAGCTCCTAGGGATCCCACCGGTGCGGCTCTGAGTCTGGGGAAGTTGTTCCCAGGTGTTGCAGTACAGCCTGGCTACAAGGCATAGAGGTATTCAGTACCAGGTATTCAGGGGACAGGAAGAGAAGGGAGGTATAGAGACGAGAAACTGAGTAATGAAGAAAGATAAAAAGGGAATAAGAGGGAAAAGAAAAGACAAATTTTTAAAAAAGGACGAGAAAAGCCCCCCATAAAACAGAAAAACCCACGAAAAAGGAAATGTCCTCAGGGATCCTTCTGCATGTCTGCGCAAGCTGAGGGGTTAGTCCCTAAGCCGCGTAGCACTGCCCGGCCAGAACGGGCTCCCAACTCAAGAAAAGGAAAAGAAAACAAACGAATAATTCAGAACAAACAAAAGCCGTGGGATCCCACCAGTGTGGCAGCCCAGACCGGGAAGCAGTTCCACACTCGAACGGAGCTCCACAGCTTCTTAGGAAAAAGCAAAGATGGCGCATGGAGTGCGGTATTTGAGCGAAAGGAGGGAGAGGTTGTGAGAGGTAAGGAAGAAATCAAAAGAAGTGGAAAAAAGCAACACTAGCAGCCAACAAATGGCACTCAGGGAGTTGGCCAGTGCAGGCAGGTGGAATGCAAGCAGCCAGTGCTTTCCAGCCAAGAGACTGTGGCCGCTGGAAGCAGAGGAGGCTGAGTGGGTGTGTAGAAGGTGGGGGGATGGGAAAGCGTATATAGCAAATTACCGGTTGTTCTGTCTCCTGCTGGAAGCTCTGTGAAGCTGCTTTCTCATACCCCCTACTTGCTGGTCTCTGATAGGAGTCCAAGATGGTGGATCCGCGCTGCGTTAGCTGATAGGGGACCTCTGCATGAACCTCTCCTCGCTCTCCATTCTCTGTCAGTTTTCTCACTCCATTTGGTGCTTGCTGGGTTCTTTATCTCTTCATTTGATGTTTTAGGGTTTCAGGATTGCGCTTTTCTCTGTTTGGCTTAGTTTTTCAGATCTTTGCTGTGGAAGGACGGCGTGGTGCTTCTGCCTAGAGCACTATGTTGCTGGAAGTCCTCTGCTTGATATAATTTTTCCATCCTTTGAGTTTTAGTTTGTTTGTGTCTTTAAAGTGTGTCTCCTGTAGGCAGCATATATATGAATCATGTTTTTTTATCCAGTCTGCCACTCTCTGTCTCTTTATTGTTGCAGTTATTCCATTTACATTCAGCGTAATTATTGATAGGTATGAGTTTAATGCTGCCATTTTGATGGTTTTTTGTGTGTGTTCACAATTTCTTTGTTCGGCTTAATTTTCTGTGCTGAGTCGTTTTTCTTTATGTATTTTCTTTTCATCATTTTCATTGTTGTTGATTTTGTGTTTGCTTTAAGTCTTTGTATTTTTCTAGTTTTTTATTTTGACTTGTAGGATTGTTAGTTTTCTTTGTGGTTACATTAATATTTACCCATTTTTCTAAGTTTATTCTAGTCTGTTATTTATATTGCTCTGACTTCCACTCCATTTGAAAAATGTATATCCACATTTTTTAAAGTCCCTCTTTTTTGTTTTGATGTGGTCATGTTTTACATATTGACATCTGTTTCCCTATTTTCAGTGTTTTAGCTTTGATTTATGTTTGTGACTTCCCTGTCTGGGTTGATATCTGGTTTCTCTGTCCTGTGTTCTAGTCTTGTGTTATCTGATGGTATTGATTTTGTAACTGGAGGACTCCCTTTAGTATTTCTTGTAATTTTGGTTTGGTTTTTGCAAATTCCCTGAACTTCTGTTTATCTGGAAATGCTCTAATTTCGCCATCATATTTGAGAGACAGTTTTGCTGGATGTATAATTCTTGGCTGGCAGTTTTTTTCCTTCAAGGCTTTATATATGTTATCCCATTGCCTTCTTGCCTGCTTGGTTTCTGCTGAATATTCTGAGCTTACTCTTATTGACTCTCCTTTGTAGATGACTTTTCGTTTCTCCCTAGATGCCCTTAAAATTCTCTATCTTTGGTTTTGGCAAGTTTGATTATAATATGTCTTGGTGACTTTCTTTTGGGAGCTACCTTATGTGGGGTTCAATGAGCATCTTGGATAGATAACTTGTCATCTTTCATGATATCAGGGAAGTTTTCTGCCAACAAATCTTCAACAATTCTCTGTGTTTTCTGTTATCCCCCCCGATCTGGTACTCCAGTCACTCATAGGTTATTCCTCTTGATAGAGTCCCACATAATTCTTAGGGTTTCTTCATTTGTTTTAATCATTTTATCTGTTTTTTCCTCAAATAAGTTGGTGTCAATCGCTTTATCTTCAATCTCGCTAATTCTGACTTCCATTGTCTCAATTGTGCTCCTATGACTTTCTATTGAGTTGTCTAATTCTGACATTTTATTGTTAATCATCTGGATTGCTGATTGCTGGCTCTCTGTGGATTCTTGCAGCCTGTTAAATTTGTCATTATGCTCTTCTGTAGTCTTTTTAATTTCCTCTATTGCGTGTTCCGCGTTTTGATTAATTTCCTTCCTAATTTCTTGAAGAGTTCTGTAAATTAA
The DNA here is from genome assembly GCF_000243295.1 of Trichechus manatus latirostris. NCBI lineage: Eukaryota > Metazoa > Chordata > Mammalia > Sirenia > Trichechidae > Trichechus > Trichechus manatus. The sequence goes on from NW_004444013.1 coordinate 677,932, forward strand.
TGGTTTGTTTTCTACCTCTAGTAATTCCAAGAAATTTTCTTCTTCTGGAAAATTTCTAAATTCTTTATTTTGGGAGCTTGCTGAAGCCATTATGGATTGCCCCTTTATGTGATTTGATATTGACTGTTGTCTCTGAGCCATCAGTAAGTTATATTTATTTATTTTATGTTTGCTTACTGTGTCTTAGCTTCTTGTTTTGTTTTGATATGCACAAATTGGCTGCTGTTATGAGCTAGTTTGATTATTGGCACCCTTGAAACTGTAATGTTCTGTCACCAGGTGGTTAGATCTGTTACTAGGTATGTGAGCTCAGGAGTCCACCCACTCCTCCTGTATGGATTCAGCTCAGGTGCCCAGGTAGATAGCCACCAAGTGTATGGTGTAGGCTCTCACAGTCCTAGACAGGCATGGGTGATTTGCGTAGCACAGGCATCTGGCTGCAGCAGGGAGACGCACTCTGAGCAAGGCAGGGGGCTGATGGCTGCCCCGTGTCCAGGAGGAAGGCATGTCCTTTTTCCCTAGAGTATGTAGGTGGGTGGGTTTTGCAGCAGACTTTGAGCACCTAATGTTGTTGGCTGTTAGCACTGGGAGGCATCTCTTATTCATGCATCCCTTTTGTAGGTGGCTAGGTGGTGTGGGTGGAGCCACCAGTCCTCAGGCCCCTGATGTGGGGAAGTGAAGACCCTGCTTAATGGGCAGAGCAGTGTCAAGTCAAGAACCTGCCACTTCACAGCTGAAACAGTTGAAGTTAGAGTTCCAGTGTATACTCTGTTGTACGGCGGTAATAAGGGCCTACACTGTTGAAATGGGCCCACACAAGTCTCTGCAGGCAGAAAGGCACTCAGAGTCCATGGATCCCTCATGCCTGTGCTTAGGCCAAGGAGCTGTGCCTACCCTGGGTTCCTGTCTTAGGGGAGCCAGCAGTTTATTTTTTCCCCATTTGTTAATTTGGCCATCTAGACGTCTGGTGCTGGGCCTCTCCTGTTGTGGAAAATGCTCCTCCCAAGCACTGCTGCTTGCCTGCCTCACCGCTCACCCCCGAGCTGATCAGGCCTGAAGGGCTTAGGCTCTCGTCAGGTCAGTTCTGGGAACTCCTTGCTGCTTCTGAACCGTCTCTTCCTCCCCCTCCCACTCAGGTTCCTCAACTCTGCCTTTGGTGTTCAGGGCTCCCAGATTACCGTATATAATCCAGTCACTTGTTTTTTCTGGTCTTTGTTGTAAGAGGGTCCACCGGAAGTGTCTGAGTACTCTTCTGTCTTTGCCCCGCCTCCCTCTTTTCTGTGTTTTTAAACGGAATGTTCCTTTGATTTCCAGTACCACACAGTCATTTCTTAGAGACCTCAGAACCTTAAAAAACCCTCATCCCTAAGCTCCATAAGATTCTTTTGTTAGAAATATTAGCCAGTTCTGGGAAAGCTGCACAGCATTCTTTTATTAGCGATAATACCCGGCCATGAGAAACTAAAAATTCTGAACTTTTATTTGAAAAGCTTCTAAAGCTAACCTTATGCTGCCTTTGAAAATATAGAAAACACCAAATTTAAGAGCGATACTGAGCCCACTCATTACATGAATAAGTATTTTGTTTTTTCACGTTTATTTTTGTCTACTCTACATGATTTAACCAAAGACAACTTGAATGACATGTGGCCACTTTGTAGAACCTTTAATCTTTCTAAATTAATTTCTCTGCACAGAAAACTAGAACAAAAAGTGTCCCAGATTAAGAAGTTTCAATGGGACATTTTTTCTAATTGGCATTTCGAAGACTCTAAAAAACATCAAAACAATAACATAACCTCCCTTTAGGCTTCTGTTTCTCAATTGACTAAACAAAGTAAAGAATCACAGAATACAGTTTCTGAAGTAAGTAAGAGAAATAAAGAAAAAGCCAGAGCTCTGCTATACTTACACCCTCTGCTGCAACTCCCTCTGCTCCCCCACCAGCAGCTGCTTTTCTGTACCCTCCTCTGCCTTCCTGTTCTCCTGGAAATTCTACCTGAACTTCCTTTCTACCCTAAAAAATCTGCTAAAAATTCAAAGCCAGGGAGTCCAAAGTCAGAAAGTCCAAAGCCCATTCTTGAAATGCCCTTTAAAATTAACCATGCAGAATCTGGAGTGGACACTAGAGAAAATCCAAAAAAACACCGTTCTTTCTTTCATTCCCTATACCAAAACAACATAACATCACTAACAAAAATTCCAAATTTATGTGAGGACCCTTATAAATTTACTAAAAAATTCAAGATCCTTATTGATGCATATCAACCCAGATTGCCTAATTTATATCAACTAGTCCATATGCAGAGCCCTGGTGGCACAGTGGTTAAGGATTCGGCTGCTAACCAAAAGGTCGGTAGTTCAAATCCACCAGCCGCTCCTTGGAAACCATATGAGGCAGTTCTGTTCTGTCCTATAGGGTGGCTATGAGTCCGAGTTAGAATAGACTGGACGGCAACAGGTTAATGGAGTACATATGCTAATTAGCCCTGGGGAAATCAAATTGTGGTTAGAATATACTGACTGAAAAAATCCCCAAGATAATTTAGCTTTAGATACAGGCAAAATGGCCAAAACCCTTCTTGCAAATGCTCAAAGGGCACAAAATTACATGAAGCGATCCTTAAAGCCTTTCCCCCAAAAATCAATTGGACAAAAGTCCTTTTTTTTTCCTCCTTTCTTTCTTTTTTTTTAGTTGTGCTTTAGGTGAAAGTTTACAGCTCAAATTAGTTTCTCATACAAAAATTTATACACACATTGTTATGTGACCCTAGTTGCTATCTGTATAATGTGACTGCACAGTCCTCCTTTCCACGCCTGATTTCCCGTGTGCATTCAACCAGCTCCTATCCCTTTCTGCATTCTCATCTTGCTTCTAGACAGAAGCTGCCCATTTAGTCTCATCTACTTGAACTTAGATGCACACTCTTCATACGTATCGTTTTATAGTCCAGTCTAATCTTTGTCTGAAGAGTTGGCTTTGGGAATGGTTTTAGTTCTGTGTTAACAGTCAGGGGACCATGTCTTCTGGGGTTCCTCCAGTCACAGTAAGACCATTAAGTTTGGTCTTTTTACTAGAATTTGCTTTCTGCACCCCACTTTTCTCCTTTGCCTTCAGGGACTCGATGTGTTCCCTGTCAGGGCGGCCATTGGTGGTAGCTGGGCACCATCTAGTTCTTCTGGTCTCCAGCTGATGGAGTCTCTGGTTTATGTGGCCCCTTTTGTCTCTTGGGCTAATATTTTCCATGTGTCTTTGGTGTTCTTCATTTTTCTTTGCTCCACGTGGTTTGGGATCAATTGATGCATCTTAGATGGCTGCTCACTAGCTTTTAAGACCCCAGATGCCACCTACCAAAGTGAGATGCAGAACATTTTCTTAATAAACTTTGTTATGCCAGTTGACCTAGGTGTCCCCTGAAAGCATGGTCCCCAGAGCCCTGCACCTGCTACACCGTCCCTGGAAGTGTTTGGTTGTATTCAGGAAACTTCTTAGCTTTTGATTTAGTCTAGTGGTGCTGACTTCTCCTGTATTGTGTGTTATCCTTCCTTTCACCTAAGATAATTCTTGTCTATTATCTAGTTAGTGAATTCCCCTCTTCCTGCTTCCCACTCTTGTAACCATCAAAGAATATTTTCTTCTGTGTTTAACTTTTTCTTGAGTTCTTATAGTAGTAGTCTTATATGATATTTGTCCTTTTGCAACTCACTAATTTCACTCAGCATAATGCCTTCCAGATTCATCTATGTTATGAGATGTTTTGAGGATTCTTCATTGTTTTTTATCGTTGTGTAGTATTCCATTCTGTGAATATACCATAATTTGTTTATCCATTCGTCCATTGATGGGCACCTTGATTGTTTCCATCTTTTTGCTATTGTGAACAGGGCGGCAGTGAACATGGGTGTTTATATCTATTCGTGTGATGACTCTTATTTCTCTAGGATATATTCCAAGGAATGGGATTGCTGGAGCGTCTGGTACTTCTATTTCTAGCTTTTTAAGAAAGCACCAAATTGATTTCAAAAGTGGTTGTACCATTTTACATTCCCACTAACAGTGTTTAAGTGTTCCAGTCTCTCCTCAACCTCTCCAACATTTATTATCTTGTGTTTTCATTGTAGCTTTGATTTGCATTTCTCTAATGGCCAGTGATCGTGAGCATTTCCTCACGGATCTGGTAGCCGCCTGAATGTCTTCTTCGGTGAAGTACCTGTTCATATCCTTTGCCCATTTTTTAATTGGGTTGTTTGTCTCTTTGTGGTTGAAGTTTTGCAGTATCTTGTAGATTTCAGACATTAGACCCTGACTGGATGTGTTGTAGCCAAAAATGTTTTCCCGGTATGTATGTTGTCTTTTTACTCTTTTGGTGAAGTCTTTTGATGAGCATAAGTGTTTGAGTTTTAGGAGCTCCCAGATACCTAGTTTGTCTTCTGGTGTTAGTGCATTGTTACTTATGGTTTGTATTCTGTTTATGCCGTGTATTAGGGCTCGTAACATTGTCCCTATTTTTTCTTCCATGATCTTTATTGTTTTAGATTTTCTATTTAGGTGTTTGATCCATTTTGAGTTAGTTTTTGTGCATGATGTGAGGTATGGGTCTTGTTTCATTTTTTTGCAGATGGATATCCAGTTATGCCAGCACCATTTGTTAAAGAGACTGTCTTTTCTCCAGTTAACAGACTTCGGGCCTTTGTCAAATATCAGCTGCTCATAAGTCGATGAATTTACATCTGGATTCTCAATTCTGTTCCATTCGTCTATGCATCTGTTGTTGTACCGGTACCAGGCTGTTTTGACTACTGTGGGAGTATAATAGGTTCTAAGATCGGTGAGGCCTCCCACTTTGTTCTTCTTCAGTAATGCTTTACTTGTCTGGGGCCTCTTCCCTTTCCATATGAAGTTAGTGATTTGTTTCTCCATCTCATTAAACAATGACATTGGAATTTGGATCGGGATTGCATTGTATCTCTAGATCACTTTGGGTAGAATTGACACTTTAACAAGTTGAGTCTTTCTATCCATGAGCAAAGTATGTTTTTCCACCTATGTAGGTCTCTTGGTTTCTTGCAGTAGTGCCTTGTAATTTTCTTTCTATAGGTCTTTTACGTCTCTGGTTAGATTTATTCCTAAGTATTTTATTTTCTTGGGGGCTATTGTAAATGGTATTGATTTTATGGTTTCCTGTTTGAAGTTCTCTTTGTTGGTGTAGAAGAATCCAACTGATTTTTGTATGTTTATCTTGTATCCTAATACTTGGCTGAAATCTTCTATTTTTCCAGTAGTTTTCCTGTGGATTCTTTGGGGTTTTTTGTGTATAAGATCATATCATCTGTAAATAGGGATACTTTTATTTCTTCCTTAGCAATTTGGATGCCCTTTATGTCTTTTTCTAGCCTAATTGCTCTGTCTAGGACCTCCAGCACAATGTTGAAATGAGTGGTGACATAGGGCATCCTTGTCTGGTTTCCGTTCGCAAGGGGAATGATTTCAGACTCTCTCCATTTTTGATAATGGTGGCTGTTGGCTTTGTATAAATGCCCTTTGTTATGTTCAGGAACTTCCCTTCTATTCCTATTTTATTGAGAGTTTTTATCAGGAATGGGTGTTGGACTTTGTCAAATGCCTTTTCTGCACCGATTGATAAGATTATGTGGTTATTGTCTTTTGTTTTACGTATGTGATGGATTACATTAATTGTTTTTCTAATGTTGAACCATCCCTGTGTACCTTGTATAAATTCCACTTGGTCATGGTGAATTATCGTTTTGATATGTTGTTGAATTTTATTGGCTAGGAATTTGTTGAAGATTTTTGCATCTATGTTCATGAGGGATATTGGTCTATAATTTTCTTTTTTTGTGGTGTCTTTACCTGGTTTTGGTATCAGAGTTATGCTGACTTGATAGGAGTTTGGGAGTATTCCACTCTTTCCTATGCTCTGAAATACCTTTAGTAGTAGTGGTTTTAACTGTTGTCTGAAAGTTTGGTAGAATTCTGCAGTGAAGCCATCAGGGCTAGGGCTTTTTTTTTTTGGTGGGAGTTTTTAAATTACTTTTTCAATCTCTTCTTTTGTTACAGGTTTATTTCATTGTTCTAGCTCTGTTTGTGTTAGTTTAGGTAGGTAGTGTGTTTCTAGAAATTTGTCCATTTTATCTAGGTTTTAAAATTTCTTGGACTACAGTTTTTCATTCATTCAGCGTAATTATTGATAGGCATTAGTTTAGTGCCGTCATTTTGGTGTCTCGTTTTTTGTATTGTTGACAGTTTCGTTTTTCTGCTTAATTTTTTTTGCTGAGTTTTTCTTCTTTATGTATTTTCTTTTAGTGTTTTTCCTTGTTCATTTTGTATTTGGTGAGTCTTTATGTTTTTCTTTTTTATTTTGATGTGTAGGATTGTTAGTTTCCTTTGTGTTTACTGTAACATTTATCCCTAATTTTCTACGCTTAAACTAATCTTTGTTTCTTTATATCATCTTGACTTCCTCTCCATATGATTCTTTTAATTTCAGTTGGGTCTGTTGTGATATCACTCATCTCATTTCTTATTCAGATTATTTGCTTCCTCTCTTGTTTTTCTTTTGTCAGTTTGGCCTGTGGTTTATCTATCTTGTTGATCTTTTCAAAGAACCAGCTTTGGTCTTGTTAACTCTTTCAATTGTTTTTGTGTTTTGTGTTCTCTATTTCATTTATCTGTGCTCTAATTTTTATTATTTCCTTTCTTCTAGTGCCCTTGAGCTGCTTTTGCTGCTCTCTTTCTATTTGAGTGTTAGGGTTAATGTTTTGATTTTGGTCCTTCTTTTTGGATGTGTGCATTTATTGCTGTAAATTGTCCTCTGAGCACTGCTTTTGCTGTATCCCAAAGGTTTCTGTAGGATATGTTTTCATTCTCATTTGATTCTGTGAATTTCTTCTATAATTTAGTAGTTTTTGAGAAAATTTGTGTTCAGTTTCCATGTATTTTATTTTTTTCCTTTTCCTCTTATTGATTTCTACTTTTATGGTCAGAAAAGATGCTTTGTAACATCTCGATGTTTTGAATTCTGTTAAGTCTTGCTTTGTGGCCTAATATTGGTCTATTCTGGAGAATGTTCCATGTGCCGAAAGAAAAGTATACTTGGCTGCTTTTGGGTGGAATGTTCTGTGTATGTCTATGAGATCATGTTGGTTGATTGTGGCATTTAGATCTTCTGTGTCTTTATTGAGCTTCTTTCTGGATGTTCTCTCCTTCACCAAATGTAGTGTATTGATGTCTTCTACTATTATTGTGGAACTGTCTTTTTCTCTTTTCAATGCTGTTAGAGTTTGTTTTATGTATTTTGAAGCCCTGTCATTGGGTGCGTAAATATTTATTATGGTTGTGTCCTCCTGGTATAGTGACCCTTTAATCATGTAGTATCCTTCTCATCTTTTCTGGTGGATTTTACTTTAACGTCTGTTTTGTCAGAGATTAATATTACCACTCCTGCTCTTTTTAGATTGTCGTTTGCTTGATTTTTTTTCCCCATCCTTTGAGATTTAGTTGGTTTGTGTCTTGTAAGCAGCATATAGACAGATCGTGTTTTTTAATCCATTCTGCCAGTCTTTGTCTCTTTAATGGTGCATTTAATGCATTTACATTCAGCGTAATTATTGATAGGTATTAGTTTAGTGCTGTCATTTTGGTGTCTCTTTTTTTGTGCTGTTGACAGTTTCGTTTTTCTGCTTTTTTGTGCTGAGTTTTTCTTCTTTATGTATTTTGTTTTAGTCTTTTTCCTTGTTCATTTTGTATTTGGTGAGTTTTTATGTTTTTCTTCTTTTTTATTTTGATGTGTAGGATTGTTAGTTTCCTTTGTGTTTACTGTAATATTTATCCCTGATTTTCTACGCTTAAACTAATCTTTTTTCTTTATATCATCTTGACTTCCTGTCCATATGAAAAATGTATGACTACATTTTTTAGTCCCCTTTTTTTATTTTAATGTTGTCATCTTTTACATATTGAAGTCTCTTTTTCCCTATTTCATAAAATGCTTTGATTTATTTTTGTGACTTCCTTTTCTAATGGATGTCTGGTTGCTGTGTCCTGTGTTCTAGTCTTGGATTGTTATCTGATGTAATTGATTTTCTAACTGGAAGACTCCTTTTAGTGTTTCTTGTAATTTTGGTTTGGTTTTTACAAATTCCCTAAACTTCTGTTTGTCTGGGAATGCCCTAATTTCGCCATCATATTTGAGACAGTTTTGCTGGATATATAATTACAGTCCTAGACAGGCAGGGGTGATTGGAGTACCCACAGGTATCTGGCTATAGTAGGGGGTCATGCGCTGATCAGGGCAGGGGGCTGACTGCTGCCCCTGAGTGTCTGGGTGGAAGAAGTTTCCCTGTTCCGTAGAGCGCGTAGGTAGGTGGGTTTTGCAGCCGGACTGTGGGCACCCAATGCTGTTGGCTGTAAAGACTGGGAGACACCACTTATTCTTGGACTCTGTCATGGGTGGCTCAGTAGAGTTGTTGGAGCCACCAGTCCTCAGGCCCCAGATGTGGGTAGGTGAGGACCCTGCTTAATGGGCAGGGCAGCATCAAATGACACGAATCTGCCTCTCCTTATAGCAGATACTGATGAAAACAGGTTTCAGGTATATACTGTGCTAACGGCCTATGCTGCAAAAGCCCATTCTTGTGTACAACTAAAAGATGAAAACATTTATGATTATCAAGCCATGGTGGTGCAGTGGTTAAGTACTGTGGCTGCTAACCGAAAGGTCAGCAGTTCGAATCCACCAGGAGCTCCTTGGAAACTCTGTGGGGCAGTTATACTCTGTCCTGTAGGGTCACTATGAGTTGGAATCGACTTGACAGCAGCGGGTAATGGGTAAGCCTGAGTATTCCAGAAGTTCAGAACATTCTGGATTAAATCCTTTTGAATAGGGAACTAAGGGGGCTTTTAATGCCATATTTATATCTAGCCTCAAACCTGTAATTTCAGTCTTAATTAAAAGGCATCATTTAGACTGGAAGGCTGCTTCCACTGTAGAATTGACTGCTTTAGCCCATGATCTTGCCCAAGCTTTCAAAACAAAACAGACTATTCAGACTAACAAATTAAATAAATTAATGGCTCTTCAATTACAGCAGCTGCAAGGGCCCAGCCCAAAAAGAGTTTTAAAGTCTTCAGTGAACGTAAAACTGGTCCCTGCCACTATTGCAAAAAGCCTGGCCATTAAAAAAATACTTTAAATTAAAAAACAAACAAAAGGTTTCTACCCCAACCACTCCTACCTTGCATTTGGTTTTTTAATAACACTATCAAAAACAGGGCTTTAGTAGCAGACCTATTAGCTGCCTTGCTACTCTTTTCTAAAATGACTGTAATTAAAATACAAACACAGCAGCCAAAGGAAGTGCCTCGAACTAAAGAAATTAAAGAAAATAATCTTGCTGATATGATACTATGTATAGAAAACCCTAAAGACTTCACGAGAGAACTACTGGAACTAATAGAAAGATTCAGCAGAGTAGCAGAATACAAGATAAACATTCAAAAATCAGTTGGATTCCTATACACCAATAAGGAGAACGATGAAAAGGAAATAAGGAAAACAATACCATTTATAATAGCCCCT
>NW_004444013.1:689892-699917 GCF_000243295.1 Trichechus manatus latirostris
CATAGGGCAACATGTGTAGTAACTGTTAAATGAGAAACTATTTTGTTCTGTAAGCCTTTATCTTAAGTGAGAATAGCAGCAGAATTGGAAGAGCATAGTCGACGTCACTGAACTGTGCATGTAGAAATTTTTGAAATGGTGTATCTTTGGCTATGTGTATTTTCACCAAATAAAAGGGTTGAGTGGTTAAAGGGTTGACATGTTGTGGGGTTGTTACCCAATGTCATAAAACAATATGTGTACTGCTGTTTCATGAAAAACTATTTGTTCTGTAAGCCTTCACCTGAAGTACAATGAAAAAAAAATTTTCCTAATACAGCTATTAGACCACTTCCCAAATTATTCTTACCCGTATATCAACAAAAAAGTGTATAGAAAAGGCTTTTAAAAGAAACTATAGAAAACTCTTATGGTGAAATAACTAATACATTTACACCTACCAAAGAACAAACTTAAAACATCAGCAATTGGCTCAGTGAAATGAGATGAAAATATAGAAAAAGTCAGGCTGATACCAAAACTCTGACTCTATACTGTAATTAGGACATAATGCCAAAATTGTTCTTCCTAAACTTTTACATATTGCTATGATGAGGGCTTTATATGAAAATACTCATCTAAGAAGAAATAAAATATTTTAAAGAATACTAATTAGAAAAATTTTCTGAGACATCTAAACATGTAGCTGCCCATTATTCTATTTGCCGTCCTTATAATCCTAAAAAACATCTTAAAACTCCACCTGGACAATACCCTTCGCCTTCTGGGCCTATACTTAAATAACAGTTAAATTTTATCCAGCTTCCACCTTCAAGTAATTATAAATATGTCTTAGTAATAATTTATAAATTTTTACATTGGGTGGAAACTTTCTCCTACTGATATGCCACTACTTATTTTGTAGGAAAAAAAAAAAAAAGCTACTTGAGGAGCAATGAAAATTCTTTGCAGTAATTGGGAAACACATTTTTATTAAAGTTATTAAAAAATCATGCTGAATCTTTCCCATATATCAGAGATTACATTTCCCTTACCACCCTTTGTCCTCTGAATTTGCAGAAAACATTAATGGTATAATAAAAACCCAATTTACTAAGCTTTATAAATTCTTATATTTTTTCTTAGACTAAAGTTCTCCCTTTAATCTTTCTAAATTTAAAAGTACTCCTGTTGAGTCTCATAAATGTACTTCTTACAAAATAATTACTAAAAGGCATATAGTTCTTCCTTACTTTGCCTCTACTAACCCTAACTTAGTATAACCGAAATTATTAAAATACTATCAATCTTTAATACAAAAACAAAAACAAAAAAAAAAAACAAACCAAACCTGTTGCCGTCGAATCGATTCCAACTCATAGCGATCCTATAGGACAGAGTAGAACTGCCCCATAGGGTTTCCAAGGAGTGCCTGGTGGATTCGAACCACCAGCCTTTTGGTTAGCAGCCGTAACACTTAACCACTACGCCACCAGGGTTTCCATCTTCAAAAATATTAAAGATACAATATTTTTAGAGTATTGTATCTTTAATACAGTATTGTAAAAAATATTTTCCACAAATTAAAGAGACATTTGAGAAACAAAAAACTAATTGCCCTCCGTTAATTAATATTACCCCAGGAAATTGTATTTATTAGAGAAGACATCAACTAGAAAATTCCTTAAAACTCCGCTAGAAGGGGCCTTATATAGTCATTTTAAGTAACCCTTATATAACTAAGCAAAAAAGAATTAACCCTTAGATTCATTTATAACAGTTAAAAAAAACTAAAACACCTATTTGAACCTGTCAGCCAGCTGGAGATTTAAAGCTCAAACTGAAGAAATGCCCCAGCAACCGGAAACAACTTCAAAGCCAAAAAACTAACTCCAAAATCAAAAAACGAGATTACATACAAACTACAGAAATCCTTGGACTCTGGTCCTTAACTATTAATATTTTAATAATTTTGACTATTTTTACTCATAAAATTATTTCTTAATAACTTTAATAATCATTAAATATCTTTAATCCTAACCCAGAAGTTAAATCTTTTTATTTCTCATACCAGTACTTAAAATTGTTACATTTACTTAATACTCATAACTTTTAAAGTAAGTGTTTTTTAATTGTGTTTTAGGTGAAAGTTTACAGTGCAAATTAGTTTCTCACTCAAAAATTTATACACAATTTTTTTTGTGACATTGGTTGCAATCCCCACAATGTGTCAGCACTCTCTCCCTTTCTCTTTACACCCCAGGTTCCCCGTGTCCATTCATCCAGGTTTCCTGTCCCTCCCTGCCTTCTCATCTTTCCTTTTAGCTGGTGTTGCTCATTTGGTCTCGTATACTTGATTGAACTAAGAAATACATTCCTCACGTGTGTTACTGTTTGTTTTGTAAACACCAAAACCAAACCTCTTGCTGTGGAGTCAATTCCGACTCACCAGGTACTCTTTGGAAACTCTATGGGGCAGTTCTACTCTGTCCTATAGGGTCACTGTTGAGTCTCTATGAATTTGTTTTATAGGCCTGTCTAATTTTTGGCTGAAAGGTGGGCTTTGGGAGTGGCTTCAGTTCTGAGTAGGGTGTCCCGGGGCCATAGTCTTGAGGGTTACCCTGTTTGCTGTCAGACCATTAAGTATGGTCTTTTTTTTGTGAATTTGAATTTCATTCTACATTTTTTTCTCACTCTGTCCAAGACCCTCTATTGTGCTCCCAGTCAGAGCGGTAGGTGATGGTAGCGGGGCACCATCTACTTCTTCTGGGCTCAGGCTGGTAGAGGCTGTAGTTCATGTGGTCTGTTAGTCTTTTGGACTGATACTTCCCTCGAATCTTTGGTTTTCTTCATTCTCTTTTGATCCAAGTGTGATAAGACTAATAGACACATTTTTGATGGCTGCTCCCAAGCTTTTAAGATCCCAGACACTACTCACCAAAGTAGCATGTAGAAAGTTTTCTTTAGAGGTGTCCTCTGAGACCATGGTCCCCAGCCCTCAGCTCCAGTAAATTGGTCACTTAAGGTGTTTGGATGTGTCTAGGAAGTTTCTATAATTTTGCCTTGGTCACATTGTGCTGATTTCCACTATATTGTGTGTTGTCTTTCATTTCACCAGAGTTAACAGTTGTCTACTATCTAGTTAGTAATTTCCTCTCCCCACTCCTCTCCTCCCTCATAACCATCAAAGATGTTTTTTTCCGCGTGTAAACCTATTCTTGAGTTTTTAAAATACTGGTCTCATACACTATTTGTCCTTTTGTGTTTGGCTTATTTCACTCAGCATAATGCCCTCCAGATTCATCCATGTTGTGAGAAGTTTTGCGGATTCATCATTGTTCTTTATTGTTGCATAGTATTCTGTTGTGTTTATGTACCATAATTTGTTTATCCATTCATCTGTTGATGGGCACTTAGGTTGTTTCCATCTTTTTGCTACTGTGAATAATGCCACAGTGAACATGGGTGTGCATATGCCTATTCGTGTGGTGGCTCTCATTTCTCTAGGATATATTCCTAGGAGGATTGCTGGATTGTATGGTATTTCTATTTTTAGCTTTTTAAGGGGCGCCGTATTGTTTTCCATAGTGGTGATATCATTTTACATTCCCAACAGCAGTGCATAAGAGTTCCAGTCTCCCCACAACTTCTCCAACATTTATTCTTTCTTTTTTTTTGATTCATGCCAGTAATGTTGGAGTGAGATGGTATCTCACTGTGGTTTTGATTTGCATTTATCTGCTTTGTCCTATAGGGTTGCATGAATCAGAATCGACTTCATGGCAACGGGTAGTGGCTAATGATTGTGAGCGTATCCTAATGTGTCTGTTAGCTGCCTGAATGTCTTCTTCGGTGAAGTTTCTGTTCATATCCTTCACCCATTTTTAAATTGGATTATTGATCTTTTTCTTATTGAGGTGTTGAAGTATTTATAGATTTTAGGAGATTAGAACCTTGTTGAATATGTCATAAGCAAAAGATTTTTCCCAGTCTGTAGGTTCTCTTTTTATTCTTTCGGTGAAGTCTTTTCATGAGCATAAGTGTTTAGTTTTTAAGAACTCCCAGTTTTCTCGTTTATCTTCTGGTGTTTGTGTATTGTTAGTTATGGTTTGTACTGAATTTATGAATTCAGGGCTCCTAGAGTTGTCCCTGTTTTTTCTTCCATGCTCTTTATCAAAATGAGAAGAAACACCTATACACATCCATTAATAATCAGAACGTGGAATGTACAAAGTATGCATCTAGGAAAATTGGAAATCATCAGAAATGAAATGGAATGCATAAAGATCTATATCCTAGGCGTTAGTGAGCTGAAATGGACTGGTATTAGCCATTTTGAATCAGACAATCATATGGTCTACTGTGCTGGGAATGACAACTTGAAGAGGAATGGTGCTGCGTTCATCAAAAAGAACATTTCAAGATCTATGCTGAAGTACAATGCTGTCAGTGATAGAATAATATCCATATGCCTAAAAGTAAGACTAGTTAATACGAGATTATTCAAATTTATGTACCAACCTCTATGGCCAAAGATGAAGAAATTGAAGATTTTTACCAACATCTGCAGTCTGAAATTGATTGAACATGCAATCAGGATGCATTGATAATCACTGGTGATTAGAATGCAGAAGTTGGAAACAAAGAAGGATCAGTAGTTGGAAAATATGGCCTTGGTGATAGAAACAATGCCGGAGATCACATGATAGAATTTTGCAAGACCAGTGACTTCTTCATCGCAAATACCTTTTTTTAACAACGTAAACGGTGACTATATATGTGGATCTCACCAGATGGAATACACAGGAATCAAATCGACTACACCTGTGGAAAGAGATGATGGAAAAGCTCAATTATCATCAGTCAGAACAAGGCCAGGGGCCAACTGCGGAACAGACCATCAACTGCTCATATGCAAGTTCAAGTTGAAAGTGAAGAAAATTAGAACAAGTCTATAAGAGCCAAACTATGACCCTGAGTATAGCCCACCTGAATTTAGAGACCATCTCAAGAATAGGTTTGACACGTTGAACACTAATGACCGAAGACCAGATGAGTTGTGGAATGACATCAAGGACATCAGACATGAAGAAAGCAAAAGGTCATTAAAAAGACAGGAAAGAGAGAAAAGACCCAAATGAATGTCAGAAGAGACCGTGAAACTGGCTCTTGAACGTCGAGTATTTAAAGCAAACGGAAGAAATGATGAAGTAAAAGAACTGAAGATTTCAAAGGGCAGCCCGAGAAGACAAAGTAAAGTGTTATAATCACATTTGCAAAGACCTAGAGTTACAAAACCCAAAGGGAAGAACATAAACTCAGCACTTCTCAAGCTGAAAGAACTGAAGAAAACATTCAAGCCTCGAGTTGCACTACAGGGAAAATATTAAATGACACGGGAAGCATCAAAAGAAGATGGAAGGAACACACAGAGTCACTGTACAGAAAAGAATTGATTGACGTTCAGCCATTTCAGGAGGTAACATATGATTAGGAATTGATGGTACTGAAGGAAGACGTCCAAGCTGCACTGAAGCCATTGGCGAAAAACAAGGCTCCAGGAATTGATGGAAAATACTGATTGACATGCTTCAACAAAGGGACACAATACTGGAACTGCTCACTCATCTATGCCAAGAAATTTGGAAGACAGCTACCTGACCAACTGACTGGAAGAGATCCATATTTATCCCTATTCCAAAGAAAAGTGATCCAACCGAATGCAGAAATTACCAATGTCATTAATATCACATGCAAGTAAAATTTTACTGAAGATCATTCAAAAGCAGCTGCAGCAGTACATCGATACGGTGATTTTGGAATTCAAGCCGGATTCAGAAAAGGACGTGGAAGAAGAGATACCATTGCTGATGTCAGCAATGACTACACGAAGGCATTTGACTGTGTGGATCATAACAAATTATGGATAACTTCGTGAAGAATGGAAATTCCAGAACACTTAATTGTGCTCATGAGGAACCTGTACGTAGATCAAGAGGCAGTCGTTAGAACAGAACAAGGTGTTACCGCGTGGTTTAAAATCAGGAAAGGTATGTGTCAGGATTGTATCCTTTCACCATACTTAGTCTGTAGGATAAGCAAATAATCTGAGAAGCTGGACCATATGAAGGAGAACGGGGCATTACTATTGGAGAAAGACTCATTAACAACCTGCGTTATGCAGATGACACAACCTTGCTTGCTGAAAATGAAGAGGACTTGAAGCACTGATGAAGATCAAAGACTGCAGCCTTCAGTATGGATTACACCTCAACGTAAAGAAAACAAAAATCCTCACAACTGAACCAATAAGCAACGTCATGATAAACGGAGAAAAGATTGAATTTTTCAAGGATTTCATTTTACTTGAATCCACAATCAACATCCATGGAAGCAGCAGTCAAGAAATCAAATGATGTGTTACATTGGGCAAATCTGCTGCAAAAGACCCCTGTAAAATGTTAAAAAGCAAAAATGTTTCCTTGAAGACTAAGGTGCGCCTGACCCAATCCGTGGTGTTTTCAGTCACCTCATATGCATGGAAAAGCTGGACAGTAAATAAGGAAGACCGAAGAAGAGTTGACACCTTTGAATTACGGTGTTGGTGAAGAATATTAGACTGCCAGAAGAACAAACCTGTCTTGGAAGAAGTACAGCCAGAATGCTTCTTAGAAGTGAGGATGACTTTGTCTCACCTACTTTGGACATGTTATCAGGAGGGATCAGTCCCTGGAGAAGGACATCATGCTTGGTAGAGGGTCAGCGAAAAATAGGAAGACCTTCAACAAGGTGGATTGACACAGTAGCTGCAACAATAGGCTGAAGCATAGCAACTATTGTGAGGATAGTGCAGGACCGGGCAGTGTTTCGTTCTGTTGTACATAGGGTCACTATGAGTCGGAATTGACTTGACGGCACCTAACAACAACAATAACAACATTTAGGTCTTTGAACCTTTTTGCGTTAGTTTTTGTGTATGGTGTGAAGTATAGGCCCTGTTTCATTTTTTACAGATGGACATCCAGTTTTGCCAGCACCATTTGTTAAAAAGACTGTTTTTCCCCCATTTAATGGACTTTGGTCCTTTTTGAAAGATCAGCTGAGCATAGGTGGATAGATTTACACCTGGTTTCTCAATTCTGTTCCCTTGGTCTGTGTGTCCGTCATTGTACCAGTACCAGGCTGTTTTGACTACCATAGCTATACAGTAGGTTCTGAGATTAGGTAGTGTGAGGCCTCCTACTTTGTTCTTTTTCTTCAGGAATGCTTTGCTTATCCAGGGCCTCTTTTCTTTCCATATATAGTTGGTGATTAGTTTTCCCATCTTGTAAAGGAATGCTATTGGTATTGGGATTCAGATTGCATTGTGTTTTTAGACTGCTTTGGGTTGGATTGACTTTTCACAATGTTGAGTCTTCCTATCCATGAGCATGTTATGTTTTTCCAGTTATGTAGGTCTGTTTTGGTTTCTTTCAATAGTGTTTTGTAGTTTTCTTTGTATAGATTTTTCACATCCTTGGTTAGATTTATTCCTATTTTATCCTTTTTAGAGGCTATTATAAATGGTATTGTTTTCCTGATTTCCTTTTCAATGTTCTCTTTGTGTACAGGAATCCAACTGATTTTTGTATGTTGATCTTATATCTTGCTACTCTGATGAATCTATCAGATCCAGTAGTTTTTTTGTGGAATCTTTGGGGTTTTCTGTTCGTGAGATCATATCATCTGTGAATAGGGATAGTTTTACTTCTTTCTTTCCAACTTGGATGCACTTTTCTTATTCTCGCCCTATTGCTCTAGCTAGGACTTCTAGCACAATATGAAATATGATAAAGGGCATCCTTGTTCCCATTCTCAGGGGGAATGCTTTCAGCCTCTCTCCATTGAGAATGACGTTGGCTGTTGGTTTCGTATAGATG
This sequence comes from Trichechus manatus latirostris, assembly GCF_000243295.1. Taxonomy (NCBI): domain Eukaryota; kingdom Metazoa; phylum Chordata; class Mammalia; order Sirenia; family Trichechidae; genus Trichechus; species Trichechus manatus. The sequence continues at coordinate 697,791 of NW_004444013.1, forward strand.
CCCTTTATTATGTTGAGGAATTTCCTTTCTAATTTTATTGAAAGTTTTTATCAGGAATAGGTGTTGGACTTTACCAAATGTCTTTTCTGCTTTGAGATCATCATGTGACTCTATTATTTTGTTCTATTTATGTGGTACAATTACACTGATTTTCTAATGTTGAACCCTCCTTGCATACCTGGTATGTATCCCACTTGGTCGTGGTGTATTATTTTTTCAGTATGATACCGAATTCTATTGGCTAGTATTTTGTTGAGAATTTTTGCATCTATATTCTTGAGAGATATTGGCCTATAATTTTCTTTTTTTGTGGTATCTTTGCCTGTCTTTGGTATCAGGGTTATGCTGGCTTCATACAATGAATTTGGGAGCATCCCTTCCTTTTCTACAATCTCAAATAATTTGAGTAATGGTGGTGTGAGCTCTTCTCAGAATGTTTCGTAGAATTCTCCAGTGAAGCTGTCTGGGCCACGGCTTTTTTTGTTTGGAGTGTTTTTATTATCTCTGCAATCTCTTGTGTGGGTCTGTTCAGATTTTGTATCTCAGCTTATGTTACTTTAGGTAGGTAGTGTATTTCTAGAAATTTGTTCATTTCCTCTAGGTTCTCCAGTTTGTTTCAGTACACTTTTTCTTAGTACTCTTGTATGATCCTTTTTATTTCAGTTGAGTCTGTTGTAGTTTCCCCCATCTCATTTCTTATTTGGATTATTTGCTTCCTCTCCTGCTTTTTTTTTTTGTCAGTTTGACCAGTGGTTTGTTGATTTTGTTGATCTTTTCAAGGAACCAACTTCTGGTCTTGTTCATTCTAATTTTTTTGTTCTCTGTTTCATGTATTTCTGCTACAGTCTTTTATTATTTCCTTTGTTCTGGTGGTCATGGGCTTCTTTTGTTATTCTTTTTTATTTGTTTGAATTGTAGGGCTTTTTGATTGTGTTCCCGTCTTCTTTTCTGATGTGTGCGTTTATTGCCATAAATTGACTTCTGAATACTGCCTTTGCTGTGTCCCAGAGGTTTTGGTGTGATGTCTTTTCATTCTAATTTGATACTAGGAATTTTTGATTCCCTCTTTGATTTCTTCTGTTACCCAGTTGTTTTTTTCTTTTTTGTTTTTTATGAGGTGTTTGGGCCCAACAAAATGGGAATCTTTTGGGTTTACTTGAACTTGTTGCTCAGTTTGAACGATTTTTAGCAGGTCACATCACAAAATATGGTAACACAGGAAAGGTCAACCCATCGTATGTATATGTCTAACACAATGTGTGAAGAATTAATAAACTTAATAAATGATAAAGTTTGATAAACTATTTTTAGTGAAATAAGTATAGCTTAATGTTTCAGTTGGTAGATTCCTTTCCTGATCTTTCTCACACAGATCAGCTAAGTATTTATTTATTTTATTTAGGTGAAGGTTTACAGAACAAATAGTTTCTCATTAATCAGTCAGTACGCATATTGTTTTATGACATTGGTTAACAACCCCACGACCTGTCAACCCTCTTCCTTCTCGACCTTTTTTGATTTTTGGTGAAAATATACATAGCCAAAGATACACCATTTCAAAAATTTCTACATGCACAATTTAGTGACATCGATTACGTTCTTCCAGTTGTGCTGCTGTTCTCACTTAAGGTGAAGGTTTACAGAACAAAATAATTTCTCATTAAACAGTACACATGTTGTCCTATGACAGCGGTTAACAACCGCACTGCATGTCAACACTGTCCTCACTCAACCTTGGGTTCCTATCACCAGCTTTCCTGTCCCTTCTTCCTTGTACTCCTTGTCCCTGGACTGCTGTGCCTCATTAGTCCCTTTTTGTTCTATGGGTGTTTTAGTCATCTAGTGCTGCTCTAACAGAAGTACCACAAGTGGATGGTTTTAACAAACAGAAGTTTACAGTAAAGTAGGCTAAAAGTCCAAATTTAGGTGTCAGCTCCAGGGGAACGCTTTCTCTCTCTCGGCCTTCTCATCAGTGTTCCCCCAGACTAGGAGCTTCTCTGTGCAGGGACCCCGGTCCAAAGGACACGCTCTGGTCTCGGCACTGCTTTCTTGGTATGAGGTCCCCCACTTGCTGCTTGCTTCCCTTTCCTTTTATCTCTTGAGAGATAAAAGGTGGTGCAGGCCACA
>NW_004444013.1:703723-706918 GCF_000243295.1 Trichechus manatus latirostris
CATCCCATTGCCTTCTTGCCTGCATGGTTTCTGCCAAATAATCAGAGATTAGTCTTATTGTTTCTCCTCTGTATGTGACTTCTTGTTTTTCACGAGCTGGTCTCAGGATTCTTTGTTTGTCTTTGGTTTTGGTGAGTGTGATTATGATATGCCTTGGTGATTTTCTTTTGGGGTCTATTCTATATGGGTTGATTGAGCTTCTTGTATGGCCAGGTTTTCATCTTTTATGATATTGGGGAAGTTTTCTGTCAGCAGTTCTTCAATGATCCTCTCTGTGTCTTCTGTTTTCTCCCCTTGTTCTGGAACTCCAATCACTCGCAGATTTTTGTTTTGATTGTATCCACATAATGATCAGGGTCTTCATTTTTCTTTATTCTTTTTTCTGAGTTTTCCTCACACAGATTTGTATTGAAGTGTTTGTCTTCAGTTCTGCTGATCCTGTCTTCCACCGTTTCAGATCTGCTCCTCAGTCCTTCTATGACTGTCCCTTTCTGAAATCTTGTTGTTTATCTTTTGAATTTCTAATTGTTGTTTTTGTATAACTTCTAGTTGTGAGTTTATTTTGGGATTTTGTTTCTGCATTATTTTTCTGAATTTTTCCATTTTTTTGTCTTATTTTCCATGAATTTGTCAATTTTTTTCCTCATTTTTGTCTGCTTTTTGCTTCAACTCTTGTATAACTCTGAGTATTAGAGATTTGAATTCCCTATCAGGTAGTTCTAGTGTCTTTTCTTTTACTGGAAAGTCACGTGCTGTTTTATTTTGGACACCTACTGGAATCATCCTGTCCTGTTTGGGTACATGTTTTGATATTGTCTGCTGTCTTCAGGGCATTCAGTAGTTATTTTTCTCTTTTATTGGTTGTAGATTTGTTTGTTTCATCCTTTTTTTTTTTTTTTTTAATTTGGCTATGTCTGAGCTGGTGGGCTGTGTGTTCTTTCCTCCTCTATGGGCATGATACTTTTTGCCTCTTTCTCCAGTGGCCATGGTTTGTCACTCAGATACGGTACAGCTGGGCAGATCTAGCTGAAAAGGAGTTGCTGGGATGGGTTGTTTGTGGCATTTACTACAGCCACCGGGGCAGGCTGGTAATTTGTGCAGGGCAGATTCTGGTAGGCCATGCCTGTGCTGCTTGGTGGTGTGATGTTAAGCGCACGGTGCAGGTAGGCAGGATGGAGAGTGGAGATTGTGATGTGTGAACTAAGATGGTTATGGGAGACAGGAATAGGAGCCAAAAACATACAAAGAGTGCTAGGGGAGCTTGCCGTTGGAGTGGAAAGATGAGAGATTATGAAATGGAGAAGGATAAAAAGAGGAAGAAGAAGAAAAAAAAGAAAAGAATGAATAAATAAAAATTAGAAAAAAAAAATAAAAACTCTCAGGGATCCCACCGGTGCGGCTATGAGGTCTGGGGAGGTTGTTTCCAGATGTTGAAGTACAGCCTGGCTAGAAGGTGTAGAGATGTCACACAGCACCAGTTATTCAGGGGACAGGAAGAGAAAGAAGTTATAGAGAGATGAAAAACTTAGTAATGAAGAAAGACAAAAAGAGAAAAAAATCAAAACAAATTAAAAAAAAAGAACAAGAAAAACCCCCCAAAAAAGAGAAAAGAAAAAAATCATGAGAAAAGAAATGCTCCCAGGGATACCTCTCGGCGTCTGTGCAAGCCGAGGGGGCAGGTCACAAGCCGCACAGCACCACCCAACCAGAACGGGCTCCCAACCTGAGAAAAGAAAGTGAAAACCAACAATTCAAAAGAAACAAACAAAAAAATCTCCGGGATCCCACCCGCACGGCAGCACAGACTGGGAAGCAGCCCCACACTCAAGCGGAGCTGCACAGCCTCCCAGGAAGAAGCAAAGATGGTGCACAGAGCCAGGTATTTGAGTGAAAGGAGGGGGAGGTGGTGAGAGGTAAGGAAGAAATCAAAAGAAGCGGAAAAAAGCAATACCGGCAGCCAACAAATGGCACTCGGAATTGGCTAGTGCGGGCGGGTGGAATCCAAGCAGCCGGTGCTTCCCAGCCAAGAGACTGTGGCTGCTGGAATCAGAGGAGGCCGAGTGGGGGTGAAGAAGGGTGGGGGGTGGGAAAGCGTATATCGCAAATTGCCGGTTGTTCTGTCTCCTGCTGGAAGCTCTGTGAAGCTGCTTTCTCATACCCCCTACTTGCTGGTCTCTGATAGGCGTATCTTTTCAGGTTTCTAGATGTTCTGTCCATTACTGAGAGTGTTGAAGTCTCCTACTATTGTAGGAAGTATGTTCAAGTCTCCTGCTATTATTGTGGAACTATCTATTTTTCTTTTCAGTGCTGTTAGAGTTTATGTATTTTGGAGCCTTGTTGTTGAGTGCATAGATATTTATTAAAGTTATATCATCTTGGTAGATTGTGTCTTTAATCATTGTATAATGTCCTTTGTCTTGTATGGTGGATATTGCCTTAAGATTACTTGAGATTAGTATTGCCACTCCTGCCATTTTTTGGTTACTGTTTTCTTGATATATGTATTATATGTTTTGATACTGTCTACTGTCTCCGAGTCATTAAGATATATCATTTTCTGTATTTATAGATTGTGTGTTTGTTTTGTCCCACTACTTTGTTTTGTTTTGATATGTCTAAGTTGTGTCTCTTGTAGAGAGCATATTGATGGGTTTTTATAATCCATTCTCCCACTTTATGGGTGCATTTAAGCCATTTACATTCAGTATGATTATCGATAGCTGTGAGTTTATTGCTATCATTTTGTTGTGTTTTGTCTGTGTGTGTGTATGCGGTAATGACATTTTCTTTGTTCCTGTTACTTTCCTGTGCTGAGTTCCTTTTGTTTGTGAAATTTTCTTTCATTTCTTTCGTTATTATAGATTTTGTGTTTATTGAGTGTTAAGTTTTTCTTCTTTTTTAATTCTAATGAGTAGGTTTATTAACTTTCTTTGTGGTTACCTTGAAATTTACTCTTATCTTCCCCATTTTGAACCAGTCTTTTATTACTTAGTATTGCCTTGACTTCCTTTCCATTCAAAAGTTCTATGCGTACACCATGTATCCCCCCTTTATTGTTCTGACATTGTCTTTGTTTTTTTTAAAAAAATATTTTCTTGTACTTCAGGTGAAGGCTTACAGAACAAATAGTTTCTCATGAAACAGTAGTACACGTGTTGTTTTATGACATTGGTTAACAACCCCACAACATATTAA
>NW_004444013.1:707475-722357 GCF_000243295.1 Trichechus manatus latirostris
GTGGAGGCCTTGGTAGCTATGGACAATTAGTCCTTTGGACTAATCTTTTCCTTGTATCCTGTTCTCTTCATTCTCCCTTGCTCCCGAAGGGATGAGACTAGTGGAGTATCTTAGATGGCCACTCATGGGCTTTTAAGACCCCAGACACTACTCACCAAGGTAGAATGTAGAGCATCTGACATTGTCATTGTTTACAGATTGATGTCTCTGTTTCCCTGCTGCAAGTCTTTAACATTGTTTTATTATTGAGATTTCTTTACCTAGGTTGATATGTGGCTGATGCTGTCCCATGTCCTAGACTCCAGTTGTTGTCTGATGTTGTTTCTCTAATCGAAGGACTCCCTTTAATATTTCTTGTAAGTTTGGTTTGTTTTTATGAATTCCCTTAATTTCTGTTTATGTGGAAATGTCCTAATTTCGCCATTGCATTTGAGAGAGAGTTTTGCAGAATATTACTCTTAGTTGGCGGGTTTTTTCTTTCAAGGTTTTATATACGTCATTCCATTGCCTTTTTTGCCTGCATAGTTTCTGCCAAGTAATCAGAGCTTAGTGTTATTGTTTTGCCTTTGTAAGTGACTTTTTGTTTTTCTCCAGCTGCTCTCAGGAGTCTTTCTTTTTCTTTGGTTTTGAAAAGTGTGATTATGATATGTCTCAGTGACTTTCTTTTGGCATCTGTCGTATATGCGGTTTATTGACCTTCTTGGATGGTCAGCTTTTTGTCTTTCATGATATTTGAGAAGTTTTCTGCCAGCAAATCTTTAACAATCTTCTCTGTGTTTTCCCTTTTTTCCCCCTGTTCTGGAACTCAATCATGCTTAAATTTTTGCTCTTGATTTTGTCCCACATAATTATTAGCTTTTTTTCATTCTTTTCTCTGATTTTTCCTCAAAGTGGTGTCCATGGATTTTCTTCAGTCTCACTGATTGTCTTCCATTATTTCGTTTGCTTCTAAAATCATCTATTGAGTTTCCGTTTCTGAAATTCTGTTCTTTATCTTTTGAATTTAAAGTTGCTGTGTTTGTATGATTTCTAATTGTTTATTTTGACATTTTTTCTTGTATTATTTTCCTGAATTCTTCTGTTGTTTGTGTTTTATTTTGGCTCTTTTCATTGGTTTTGTCTGTTTTTTCCATGATTTTTTCTATTTTTTGTCTTGGTTTTTGTCTGTTTTCTCCTTGATCTCATTTGTAATCTCTTGGAGAGCCCTAGATGTTAGTCTTTTGAATTCTGTATCAGGTAGTTCTACTGTTGTTTCTTCTACCAGAAGGTCATCTGATTGTTTATTTTGGTCACTAGTTGGAGCCATCTTGTCTTGCTTTTTTATATGTTTTGATATTGTCTACTCTCTCTGAGTCATTAAGATATATTATTTTCTGTATTCATAGATTGTATGTTCGTTTGTTTTGTCCTACTTCTTGATTTTGTTTTGATATATCACGGCAGGCGGGCCACGTTGCTTTGCTGCTTGCTCTTATGTGGGCGTGATAGCTCTCACCCCCCTTGTGCAGGTAGGCAGGGCAGCTACAGGTAGGGTGAGCCTGCTTCATTGTACATTTGTTTGGCGAGTTGGTTGAGGCTGACTGGGCAGGCACTGTCTATCCCCTGATGTTGATCCAGAGGTGTGGGAGCATTCACAGTCCCTTGCCAGATAGGCGGAGGTGTTGGATGGGGCATGGTAGGGGCTCGCTTTCCTCCATTAAGCAGCTTGTTGAGTGGTGGGAGGGGAGGGGCAGTGCAGGCCTGGTACATTGGCAGGCCTGAACCGGGGATGCTCTAGCCACAGCAGCACAGTGAGGACCAGCAGGAAGGGGGATTGGCTTACAGGGCTATGTTGGAGTAACCAAGATAAGAGAGAGAAGGAGAAAAAAGTAACCGGCGGGTGGAGGCTGGGCAGATCTGGGGGAGGGGGGAGGTGGCATTTGGGGGTGAATGGGAGTTTTAAAGTGGCAGGCTGGTGGCTCACTTTCCACGGAGGTGCAGCATGGCTTGGTGGGAAGGAGGGAGGTAGTGTACGGGGCTAGATGGGAGAGAAAAAGAAAAGGAAGAAAGGGAAAAAAATGGCTCAGGTGGAGCTGATGGGTGAGGCCTGGGTGGACCCGGTTGGCAGCAGGCCAGTGGCTCTCTTGCTGCAGTTGTGGAGTGTGGCCCAGTGGGAAGGGGTATAGGTGGTGTATGGGGCTATGTGGGAGGGAGAAAGAAAAGAAATAAAGTTAAAAAATAAAATGCTATGGCAGGAGCTGGCGAATGGGGGTGAGGGACACCTGGGATAGCAGCGAGCCAGCAGCTCTCTAGCTGAGCAGTGTGGTATGGCCCATTGGGAAGCAGTGGAGATGGGGTTGGTGTCTGGGGCAGAATGGTGGGGGGTGGGAAAGCATGTTTCTCTGGTTACCGGGTATTCTATCTCCTGTTGGGAACCCCATGAAGTTGCCTTCCCATACTCCCTGTCTGTGGTCATTGTTGGCTGTGCTCCAAGATGGCAAAGCTGTGTCCTGTTAGTTGGCAGGGGACCTCCACTCCGTATCTCTCCTTGTTCTCTGTTTTCCTTCGGTTTTTTTAAACATTCAGTGTTTAGTCTAGTGTTTTATCCCTTCATTTGATGTTTAGGGTTCCAGGATTGATGTTTGTATCTATTTTATTTAGTTTTTCGCGTCTTTGCTGCAGTGGGATGGCATAACGCGTCCATCTAGTGTGCCATGTTGGCTCCGCAGCTAAAAGAACTTTTACCAGCTTAAAGACATACGTTATGTTCATTATTCTTCTTTTTATTATATTACTTTAATGTTTTCTGTGTTGAAACGTTTATAATTAATTTCCTCTATTATAACCATCACTAATGCCTTTAAAAAATACTTTTATCACATTAACTCAATCAGTAGCCAACACTAGCAATTGAACTGAATACAGAATATGTCACTCTTCCTCTCGGACTACACAGGATCAAACTAATGCTTTCACTATACCAGTCTTAGACTATAAATTCACATCAAATTTTACTACTGATTTTAAAAGATTGTTTAAATGGGCTATTAGTGCCAAATTATGACTATCTCCAAAACTATCCACTTATCCATCAGCTTCCTGTTTCAGTCTTACCTGTGTCTGGTCAGAATATTTTACTCCTTTTGCGTCTTGTGATTTTTTTATAAATACTGCTCAATACTATTCCACAGTAACAAATAACTGTTTTAGAAAAGATCAGAATCTCTCATTTTATGCCCAACTCTGAGATCCCCTAAAATTTAGAAAATTACCCATTTATAATAATTCATTAACTACAGACTGACTTAAAATGGCCAATCAGTCCATTCCATTTCCTAATATTCAAACCAGGGCAGGCATGTTGTGTGCCTCATTCAAATATATATTTTAATGTAAAAAATCAGCTTATTAAAAAAAAGTCTAATAATTCACCCTATACTTGGGCCTTACCAAGTTTAAGTAATTAAAACATATTTGGTCAATTTTCTTTATAAACTCTTAAAGTTCCCATGAATATCCATTCATACAATAACAGCTTACTATAGGACCATAAACCCATTGCCGTCAAGTCAATTCCTACTCATTGTGATCCTATAGGATGGAGTAGAACTGCCCCATGGGGTTTCTAAGCAGCAGCTGGTGGATTCAGACTGCCGACCTTTTGGTTAGCTGCAGAGCTCTTAACTACTGCACCACCAGGGCTCCTACTGTAGGATGGTTACTTAAAATTAATATATCCATACAAAAAAGAAAACTTGTCCTCTTAGATAATCCCATTACTGATAGACCTGAATGAGGCGAGTCATTCCTCTGAGCCTTTATTCCCTCTCATGATGTACTTAATTGAAAACAAATATATTTACAATCTATCTGCCACTATGACTCAATGACTAATAACAGCGCTAATAAAATGATAACAAAAATCATCAAAATCTCTTAATAAAATTGTCTTAAAAACCAAATTGCCCTAAATTTCTTTAAGCTCAACAAAGAAGAATTTGCACTGTCAACAATACTTCATACTGTTCATAAATACTTCCAGAGAAGTAAAACAGAATATCTCTAAAATACTCCAAAAAGCCTCTTGGTTACACACCATTCCCCCGTGTCCATTTCTTCCTCCTCTAATATTTTTAACTAGTTACCTCAAAGCAGCAATCTAAAATACACTCCTTTCTACTAACTTATTCTTTTTATCATTGTGGGTATTATTATAAACCCCAAAACCCATTGCCATCGAGTCAATTCCAACTCATAGTGATCCTATAGGAAAGAGTAGAACTGCCCCATAGAGTTTCCAGGGAGTAGCTGGTGGATTTGAACTGCCCACCTTTTGGTTAGCAGCCAAGCTCTTAACCACTGTACCACCAGGACTTCATTATTGTAAGACTTATTAAATATATTATACAATATATTTCTAATTGTCATAGCCAACCCTCAAGACATCTAGCCATGCGACAAATTATAGACCTAAAAAAAAAAACTGATTTTACTAAAGAAAATACAGTTTAATTCTAGAGTCACAAAAACCCTTTTAAAAGTACCCAGTTATTCCTCTAATGTGACTTTATTCATAACGCTTGCCCCAGTCGAGACCAGTTCACCCTGAAGAGGATACCTGGAATTATAAGAAGATGAAACCAGATAGTGCCGACTACTAAAAAGATCAAATATTGCTCGACTACTAAAGAATAATGTCCAGGGTCTTAAAAACTACCTAAAAGAGAACAGCCACCTAAAAACAATAATGTCTTGAAGACTTGAAGACTAACACAGAGCAGCCATCTCAGAGACACAAGTCCTCACAAAAAATAAATACTCCTTTGTTGGTGATCCACACCCCTAGGGGCAGCTTGATCAAAATGGGAGATGTGCATGCAGATCTTAAAACTGAGGTGCTGGCATCACTGAAATGGGTGACTTCAGGCCTAAATTAAAATTCCATTTTGAATTAAACTGAAATCTTCACTTTGACCATTTTAAAGGGACAATTTAGCCCCTTGTATACATTAACTGCTAATAACACAGAAGAGAGCAAGGGCCAGGACTCTAGGAATTATTTGGTTAAAAAAAAAAAGATGTCAAAATGTTTACACAGCTGCCTCAAAGGAGATACTTTTGTGAAACAAGAGGTTAAAAAATAGAATTTACTGTTAAATGAAGATGGAGCCTGTGAAGTGTCTCATAACTCTGTAACCAAGTCTTGTTCAAACTTCATTTTCCCTTACTAAGATCTTCCGCTCCATTTCTGCTAACTCTTTGTAAATCTGTAGTAAGTTAAAAGACATAAGCCTGTTACCTTAGGAAAAATTGCAGACTTACAGCTGTGACAGAAAATTGTCTCAATTATTCTTAGCAAAATACTTTGTCAAACAAATCTTAAAATGTAACCAACTTACTAATACGAAGAAAAATGTCTTAGTCAAACATAATCCAAACCAAATCTGTTGCTGTCAAGTCAATTCTGACTCATAGTGACCATATAGGACAGAGGATAACTGCCCCATAGGGTTTCCAAGGAGTGGCTGGTGAATTTGAACTGCCAGCCTTTTGGTTAGCAACCTGAGCTCTTAACAACTGCGCCACCAGGGCTCTGAAACACAATCCAGGAAGTGAATAATTAATATTAGATTAATGTTTAAAATTATAATTTAACAAACCCCTTTTAATTTTTTGCCGTATTCCCCCCTTGCCTGTGAGCAGTTTTGTTTGTTTCACTTGATAAAATCTGCTCTCTCTTTCTCTGTAGTGCAGAACACACACTACAACCTCTTACCTGCGTACATGTTTGTCTCCCTATTTCACAAAACAATTTTTATCCTTCAGTGAGACTCTTTATTTTATTTCTAGCAGAATATCATTCTAGTCTTTCATGACACCACACTTGCACAGCCCAGGCTGGGGAGGCTGGATGCTCAGCTTTGTCATGCCACAGTCGGGGGAGGAGTGGAGGGAGGCCTGGAGCAGCAGCCCTGGTAGGAGGGCACAGTATTGGAAAACCAGTTTTGAGCCTGCTGTCTGGCTCCAGCCTGGTGGACCCCAGAAACGTGTAGCCCGTGGTCTTCCAAATTTAACTCTGACCTGCTTTCACATAACAGTAAATAGCTGTGAGATTCCCAGTGAATCACTTAACCTCTCTGTGCCTGTTTCCTCAGCTGGAATATGAGGCTAATCTCTCTTTGCAAAGCTATTGTGATGGCTAAATAATAATGATTAATGACATGCATAGAGTGCTGTACTCTCCCAAGTTTAATTAGCAGCCCATGAGGTAATGATAGATGATGTCTTAATCACTTAGATTGGAGGAAACAAGCTCAAAGAATTACATAGTTCGTTCAAGCTCACTAGCTGGTTAGCTGCAGAGCTAGGATTTGACCCCAACTACACTGCTTCTGTTATGGAATATTGCATGTGAAAGTGTTTTTTAAACTATCAAGTGCTATACAAATGTTCATTGTTTCTGTTTCCTCCTTGATGAGCCTCAGAGATCAGACCAGAACAGACCCTTTAACAGATAGGAAGCAGATGTTCTTTTTGCACTATACCAGGTGGTAAAGGGGGGCAGATAGGGGCCCATGATCTCTGGACTCCGCAACCTACACTTCCACAGGCTGAGAGCCTCCAGATACCTCTCCCCTCACCTGGAAAAAGTAGAGGCCTGAATGGCCTGACTCCTTCCTTCTGAGCTGGTTTTCCTCCTGCCCCTCCAGCTTCTCTGAGGTGCATCCATACATAAAAGCACATGCACACACACACACACACACACACACACACACACACGCATGCATACACAAATGTGCGCACGTGCACACACACACCCCCTGCTGTCCTGTGCATTTCTCCTCGCAGGTCAGAGTGAATGTCATTGTTCCTGGAAGCCCCCACCACCCTCCACCAAGCCCCCAGTGTGTACACAGCTACCAGAGCCATCTTCCTCACTCTTTTGTTCAGGTCGGTACCTAAACAGGAACCTCACAGGAACAGTCTTTTGGGATCAAAGGGGCGTTTCATCGAACCACCCCATCGGATGCATACTTGGATCCTATCTGCAGTGTCCCCATCCAAGGCCTCAGCACATCACAGCCTTTTTTTTTTTTTTTTTTTAAATTGTACTTTAGACGAAGGTTTACAGAACAAATAGTTTCTCCTTGAATAGTCAGTACACATATTGTTTTATGACATTGGTTAACAACCCCATGACATGTCAACGCTCTCCCTTCTCAACCTTGGAGGACCTTTTTTTTTTTTTGGTGAAAATATACATAGCCAAAGATACTCCATTGCAAAAATTTCTACAATTCAGTGACATCGATTACATTCTTCCAGTTGTGCTGCTATTCTCACTATCCTTTCCCAAATTATTCCATTACCATTATCTTCAACTCACTGCCCCCTAGGCTTCCAGTCAAACTTTTTTTATTGTTGTAGTTTAAATGAAGTTTACATTTCAAGTTAGTCTCCCATACAAAATTTTATACATACATTGTTATGTGGCCCTAATTGCTTACCCCATTCTGCGACAGCACACTCCTCCTTTCCACCCCTGATTCCCCCTGTCCATTCAACCAGCTCCTAACCCTCTCTGCCTTCCCATTTCACCTCTGGACAGAAGCTGCCCCTTTGGTCTCTTGTGTCTACTTGAGCTAAGAGGCACACTCCTCATGAGTATCACTTTATGTCCCACAGTCCAGTCCAATCCCTGTCTGAAGAGTTGATCTTGGAAATTGTTTTAGTTCTGAACTGATAGAGAATCCAGGGGCCATGCTTTCCGGGGTTGTTCCAGTCTCAGACCATTAAGTCTGGTCTTCTTACTAGAATTTGAGCTCTGCACCCCATCTTTCTGCTGCTCCATCCAGGACTTTCTGTTGTGTTCCCTGTCAGGGCGGTCATTGGTGATAGCCAGGTACCATCTAGTTCTTCTGGTCTCAGGCTGATGAAGTCTCTGGTTTATGTGGCCCTTTCTGTGTCTTGGGCTAATACTTCCCTCGTGTCCTTGGTGTTCTTCATTCTCCCTTACTCCAGGTGGTTGGGACCAGTTGATGCATCTTAGGTGGCTGCTGGCAAGCTTTTAAGACCCCAGACACCACTCACCAAAGCAGGATGCAGAACATTTTCTTAATAAGCTTTGTTACGCCCATTGACCTAGATGTCCCCTGAAAGCATGGTCCCCAGACCCCCTACCCCTGCTACTCTGTCTCTCAAAGAATTTGATTGTATTCAGGAAACTTCTTAGCTTTGCTTTAGTCCAGTTGTGCTGACTTTCTCTGTAGTGTGTGCTGTCCTTCCCTTCACCTAAGATGATTCTTATCTACTATCTAGTTAGTAAATAACCCTCACCTTCCCTCCCCACCCTCGAAACCATCAAAGAATGTTTTCTTCTGTGTGTAAACCTTTTCTTGAGTTCTTATAATAGTGGTCTTATACAGTATTTGTCTTTCTGTGACTGACTAAATTCACTCAGCATAAGTTCCAGCTTCCTCCATGTTATACAATGTTTCATGGCTTCATCGTTGTTCTTTATCATTGTGTAGTATTCCATTGTATGGATATACCATAATTTATTTATCCATTCGTTGATGGGCACCTAGGTTGTTTCCATCTTTTTGCTATGGTGAATAGTGCTGCAATAAATATGGGTGTGCATATATCTAGTCTTGTGACGGCTCTTATTTCTCTAGGTTAGATTCCAAGGAGCGGGATAGCTGGATCATATGGTACTTCTATTTCTAGATTTTTAAGGAAGTGCCAAGTCAATTTCAAAAGTGGTTGTACCATTTTACATTCCCACCAACAGTGTATAAGTGTTCCAGTCTCTCCACAACCTCTCCAGCATTTATTATTTTGTGTTTTTTGGATTAATGCTAGCCTTGTTGGGGTGAGATAATATCTCATTGTAGTTTTGATCTGCATTTCTCTAATAGCTGATGATTGACATCACAGAATTTTTATAAATTTCAAGCAAATGATGGATACTCCTGTGTTTATCTCTTGGAGCTAATTTAAATTCTCTAGCCTCACCTCAAAGTCCTTGAATAGAATGCCACATCCCATTGCACCTGGCCCATGCCTGACCCACATAGCCAAACAGATTAGCAGCGTAATTCCTCTAGGGCAGCATTCTGCGGACAGGTTAGCAGGAAGATGTGGGAGATGGCCAGAATAGTTTGCCCCTGTTTCTGAGTTTTGTAGCAGGTGTGTTTTGGAGAGTGTGTGTGTGTATCAATGCCTCCTTAAGCACTCCAAGGTCAGTAGCCTTCATAAACAACTAACACTCTTGTCTCCTGGGAAATAATATTAATTCCCTCTGGCTGCAGTTTTCTTCTCTGTAAAATGAGAGTGTTGGCATATATAAATAGCTTTAAAACCTTTTAAATTTATTCATTTAACCTGCACTTATTGAACTCCTACCATGAGCAAAAACTGCCAGGACATAGGGTGCGGTGAGTGGACGAGACAGGTCCAGGTGCCACCTTCATGCATCTGGTGGGTGGACAGACCTTGAACATGTGATGACAGGCTTGATGTGGCCGTAAAGAAGAGGAGATGCTGTGGGGTGTATAATGGGAGAACTAACTTGATGAGGGGACCGCAGGAAAGGGAGGTTTAGGCTGAGTTCTGAAGGAAGAATAGGAATTAACTGGAAGAGGAGGTCAAGAAGACCATTCTGGGTAAAACACTCAGAATGTTCAAAGGCCAGAGGAGGAAAAGATGCTACTCACTGCAGGAAAGTATGGGGTTTTACACCTCCTTGTAGACAAGGAGGGTGGAGAAGGGGCTTAAAAGACCCCAGGGACAGATATGTAGGGCCTTGAGGCCCCATTGAGAATGTTGTATTTTATTCTAAGGGCAGTGGAAAATCTTCAAAAGGCTTGAAGCAGAGGAGTGTTATGATTGGATCTGCATTTTTAAAAGATCTTTCTGGCATATAGTAGCAATACCATAAATATTTAGATGAGGTAATAGGGTAGATGAAAGGGCAACTTCAGCGTGAAGAATGGGTTGGAGGGGAGCATTTAGGAGGATGAGGGTGGTAACCATGGAAAGGGAGATGTGGAATTGCCAGAACTTGGTCATTGATTAGATATGAGGGAAGAGTCAACAGAGATTATTCCCAGGATTCTGGCTTTGGCCACAACTGAAAGCACAATGGTGTCATCAGATTTTCAGGGTTGATCGGGACTCAGTGTGGGGCATGGTAAGTCTGAGGTCATTGCTCAGCAGATCTGGAAGTCAGAGAGAGGTAAATGATGTTGACGTATGGGTGGTAATTGGAGGCACGGGGGCAGAGGAGACCACCAAGGGAAAGAGTGCAGAGAGTGAAGGGGTCTACGTCAGCCCTGAGGTTGAGAAGCCAACCAAGGAAATGAAAATTAAGAGAGAAAGGAGGGACACCAGGAAAGTCTGTTGCCATGAAGGTCAAGAGGAGAGTTTCATGAAGGTCAGAGTGACGAGCCATGGAAAACACTGCTGAGAGCTCTAGTTAGATGGGATCTAACAAAAAAGATATTTGGATATTGCAAGTGGTGATTATTGTTGACGTAGCAAGAGTAGGGTCCATGAAATGGAGACAATAGTTAAGACAGATCTTTGAAGAAGTTTGGGTGGAGGAGGAGGGGCTGTATCTAGAGGGATTTATGGGGCGGAGGAGGGATTTATTTTTTTGAAGTTGAAGAGCCTTGTGTACATGCAGATGGGGATAAACAGAGAACGGTTGAAGCTATAGGAAGAGGGGTTTTATCGATTAGGTTCAATCAGAGAAGCAGAACCACGAGGGGAATGTATGCAATAAGGGATCTATTATAAGAATTTGACCTCGTGGGAGTTGGTTACCCTATCTATATGAAGCTGTTGTTTCTGTGGCTGGTGCTGCACCTTAAAGTCCACAGAGCAAGCAGTCAGGCAGAAAGGACATGAAGTGGAGGAAACAAGGACAAGCTGGAACCTTCGAGGCCAAGCTGAACCTTCGAGGCCGAGCTGGAACCCATAAGGATAGACTGAAACCTGTGTCAATTTCTTACTGCCTCCAAGCCTCCAACTTCGATGATGAGAATCTCATTAGGAGTACTGGTACACTTTGTCACAGAGCTAAATACTCACCTGGCCTAGGAATCTGAGAAGCTGGAGCTGCAGGATCTGTGGGCCTGGCTGCTACTCCGTGCCAACCAGATGACTCAGAAGATAAGCAACAGTACACATGAGCTGCAACAGTGTCTGATATCCTGTACCAACTTTGTGAGCATAAAGGAATATGGCTGCTTCTTCATGTCTGCCTTCCAAATCGTGGGCAAAGTATCTCATGCTAATTTGGAACTAAAGGAAGGGAAGTCTGTAAAGTATAGTGCAGCTTAGCTAAACTGACAAAATACAAATCCCCAACAGGGGGCTACTTCATTTATTAAGCACATATTTATTAACAAATCCAAGAACCGTTTTAGGAGCTAGGGATATAATGTGAGCTAGAAAGTCTCATCGAACTTAAGTTTTAGCAGTATTATCAGACAGTAAGCAAGTATATATATGATATGTCAGATTGTGATAAATACCATATTCTAAAGAAAAGCAGAGAAAGGGAATAGTGAGTGATGGGGCAAGTGGTGGTGAGAAGGAGCTTATATTAGAGAAAGAGGTTGGAAAGACCTCTTGAGGAGGTTCCATGTGGTCAGAGACTATAATAAAATGATGGAACAAGCCAAGCAGAGATCGTGGGAAAGAGTTTTTCAGGCAGAGGAAACAATATGTGCAAAGGCTCTAAGGCAGGAACAAGCTTGTTCAAGAGAGAGTTATTGCTTAAGGGGCACTGAATTTCTGTTAAGGTGATGGAATAGTTTGGAAATGGACAGTGGTGATGGTTTCACAACATGATGAATGTAATTAGTGTCACTGAATTGTACATTTAAAAAAAGTTGAAATGGCAAGTGTTATATATATTTTTACCACGATGTAAAAGTAATTAGTTAATTAAAAACAAAAAAGCTGTAAGAAGTCTAGAGTAGCTGGAGCAGAGTGAGTGAGTGAGAGGGGTAGGAGATGAAGTTGGAGAGTTAGGCAGTGGCCAGATCGTGCAGGCTCTTGGAGGCCATGGTGAGAAGCTTGGATTTTTATTCAGAGGTGATGGGAAGCCACTGGAGGGTTTTGAGCAGAGAAGAGTAATCATCTTTGCATATTTAAAAGATCATTCTGGGGCACAAAAGATCATTCTGGCGTGATGTCAATGGAAATGGCAGAGTGAAGATGTCTGAAAATTCAATCCTCCATAAAAACAATGAAAAACTGGCAAAGATTTTCAGTTCTCTGGAAAATAACCAAAAGCTTGTGGCAACCTGAGGAGCATTTAATCAATAAAAATGGCTGAGTCTCAGTAAGAACACCAAGTTTTGTGCCATGTCCCAACACACATACAGAGCCACTCAGCAAAGACTGGGAGATTTACTGGTTATAGGCTGTTAAGAAAATCTCTGTCCAATCATCAGCTGACCACTAAACCAGCCAAGTAGAGATTCCAATGGTCATAAATGACAAAAAATATAGACGTCACAGAATTAGCCTGGAAAAGTCACTAAACAAACTACCACAACAACCAGCAGCAACAAAAACAATTTCTGCAGAGGGGGGAGAATCTGATTTCTAGAGTTGTCACATGTTATTTTCAATGTCCAATTTTCAATAAAAATTATGAGACATGCAAAGAAACCAGAAAGTTTTTCTATAAAAGGGAAAAAAGCAATCAATAGAAACTCTCCCTTAATAAGTGCAGATGTTGGATTGGATTGAAGAATCCAGACAAAGATTTTAAATCAACTATTTTAAACATGTGCAAAGAACTAATGGAAACCATGTCTAATGGAAGGTATGAAAATGACATCTCACTAAATAGAGAATAACAATAAACAAATGTTGTTAGGTGCCGCCAAGTCAGCTCCAATTCATAATGACCTTATGTATGACAGAATGAAACATTGTCCAGTCCTGTGCCATCCTCACAATCATTGTTATGTTTGGGCCACTTGTTGCAGCCAGTGGGTCAGTCTATCTTGTTGAGGGTCTTCCTCTTTTTTGCTGATCTTCTACCAAGCATGATGTCCTCTAGAGACTTGTCCCTCCTGATAACATGTCCAGAGTGCGTGAGACGAAGTCTCACCATCCTTGCTTCTAAGGAGCACTCTAGCTGTACTTCTTCCAAGACAGATTTGTTTGTTCTTCTGGCTGTGCATGGTATATTCAATATTTTTTGCCAACACCATAGTTCAAAGGCATCGGTTCTTCTTTGGCCTTCCTTATTCATTGTCCACCTTTCGTATGCATATGAGATGATTGAAGACACTAATGCTCGGGTCAGGTGCACCTTAGTCCTAAAAGTGACATCTTCGCTTTTGAACACTTTAGAGTCTTTTGCAGCAGATTTGCCCAATGCAAAACGTCATTTAATTTCTTGACTACTGCTTCCATGAGCGTTAATTACGGATCCAAATAAAATGAAATCCTAGACAACCTCAGTCCTTTCTCCATTTATCATGATGTTGCTTATTGGTCCAGTTGTGAGGATTTTTGTTTTATGTTGAGGTATAATCCATACTGAAGGCTGTAGTCTTTGGTCTTCATCAAGTGCTTCAAGTCCTCTTCACTTTTAGTAAGCAAGGTTGTGTCATCTGCATAACACAGGTTGTTAGTCTTCCTCCAATCCTGATGCCACATTCTTCTTCATATAGTTCAGCTTCCTGGATCATTTGCTCAGCATACAGATTGAATGAGTATGGTGAAAGGATACAACCCTGATGCATACCTTTTCTGATTTTAAACCATGTAATATCCCCTTGTTGTGTTTGAAAAATTGCTTTTTGATTATGTACAGGTTCTGCATGAGCACAGTCGAAGTGCTCTGGAATTGCCATCTTTGCAATGTTATCCATAATTTGTTATGATCCACACAGTCAAATGCCTTTGCATAGTCAATAAAATACAGGTAAACATTTTTATGATATTCTCTGCTTTCAGCCAAGATCTAACGTCAGCAGTGATATCCCTTATTCCGCATCCTTTTCTGAATCCAGCTTGAATTACTGGCATTTCCCTGTTGATACAGGCTGCAGCTATTTTTGACTTATCTTCAGCAAAATTTTGTTGCATGTGATAATGATATTGTTCGATAATTTTTGCATTCTGTTGGATCATCTTTCTTTGGAATGGGCACAAATATGGATCTCTTTCAGTCGGTTTGCCAGTTAGCTGTCTTCCAAATTTCACGGCATATTCCAGAGGAGGAAAATTTATTGGAATTACTGGAGGCAGAATACAAAAGATTAATGTACAGAACTCTTGAAGAGATTAGGAAGGAAATTAAATAAAATGCAGAACGTGCCATAGAGGAAATTAAAAAGATTAGAGAAGAGCATAATGACAAATTTAACAGGCTTCAAGAATCCATAGAGAGAGAGCAATCAGAAATCCAGAAGATTAACAATAAAATGTCAGAATTAGACAACTCAATAGAAAGCCATAGGAGCAGAATTGGGACAATGGAAAGTCAGAATTAGTGAGACTGAAGATAAAGCACCTGACACCAACTTATTAGAGGAAAAATCAGATAAAAGGATTTTAAAAAAATGAAGAAATCCTAAGAATTATGTGGGATTCTATCAAGAGGAATAACCTATGGTGATTGGAGTACCAGAACAGGGGGAGGCGATGACAGAAAACACAGAGAGAATTGTTGAAGATTTGTTGGCAGAAAACTTCCCTGATATCATGAAAGATGACAAGATATCTATCCAAGATGCTCATTGAACCCCACACAAGGTAGATCCCAAAAGAAAGTCACCAAGACATATTATACTCAAACTTGCCAAAACCAAAGATAGAGAATTTTAAGAGCAGCTAGAGATAAACGAAAAGTCATCTACAAAGGA
>NW_004444013.1:722457-723612 GCF_000243295.1 Trichechus manatus latirostris
AACTGTCTCTCAAATATGATGGCAAAATTAGGGCATTTCCAGATAAACAGAAGTTTAGGGAATTTGCAAAAACCAAACCAAAATTACAAGAAATACTAAGGGGAGTCGTCTGGTTAGTAAGTCAATAACATCAGATAACAATACAAGACTAGAACACAGAACAGAGCAACCAGATATCGACTCAGATAGGGGAGTCACAAAAATACATCAAAGCTAAAACATTGAAAATAGGGAAACAGAGATATCAATATGTAAAAAATGACAACACTGAAACAAAAAAGAGGGACATAAAAAATGTAGACATAGATTTTTCATATGGAGGGGAAGTCAAGGTGATATAAAGAAATAAAAGACGTGTATAAACTTAGAAAAATAGGGGTAAATATTAAGGTAACTACAAAGGAAACTGACAATCCTACAGGTCAAAATAAAAATCTAGAAAAATATAAAGCCTCAGCAAATACAAAATCAACAACAATGAAAAGAAAATACGTAAAGAAGAATGACTAGGCACAGAAAATTAAGGGGAACAAAGAAGCTGTGAACAACACACAAAAAAAGACATCAAAAATGACAGCACTAAACTCATACCTATCAGTAATTACGCTGAATGTAACTGGACTAAATGCACAAATAAAGAGACAGAGTGGTAGATTGGATAAAAAAGCACGACCCGTCTATATGCTGCCTACAAAAGACACACCTTAGACTTAAAGACACAAACAAACCAAAACTCAAAGCATGGAAAAAAATGTAGCAAGCAAACAACACTCAAAAAATAGCTGGAGTAGCAATATTAATCTCTGTCAAAAAGACTTTAAAGTAAAATCCACCACAAAGGATAAAGAAAGACACTATATAATGATTAAAGGGTCAATACACCAGGAGGACATAACTATAATAAATATTTATGAAAATGACAGGGCTCCAAAATACATAAAACAAACTCTAACAGCACTGAAAAGAGAGATAGACAGCTCCACAATAGTAGTAGGAGACTTCAACTCACGAGTTTCAGTAAAGCACTGAACATCCAGAAGAAGCTCAACAGAGACACAGAAGATCTAAATGCTACAATCAACCAACTTGATCTCATAGACATATACCGAACAGTGCACCCAACAGAAGCCAAGTATACTTTCTTTTCCAACACAC
>NW_004444013.1:724923-734857 GCF_000243295.1 Trichechus manatus latirostris
ATGCAGAAAACCCCAAAGAATCCACAAGAAAACTACTGGAACTAATAAAAGATTTCAGCAAAGTTTCAGGATACAAGATAAACATACAAAAATCAGTTGCATTCCTTTACACCAGCAAAGAGAACCTCGAAGAGGAAATCACCAAATCAATACCATTTACAATAGCCCCCCAAGGAGATAAAATACTTAGGAATATATCTAACCAGAGGCGTATAAGATCTATACAATGAAAACTACAACTACATTACTGCGAGAAACCAAAAGAGACCTGCATAAGTGGAAAAACATACCTTGTTCATGGATAGGTGGACTCAACATAGTGAAAATGTCAATTCTACCCAAAGCGATCTATAGATACAATGCAATCCCAATCCATGTTCCACCAGCATTTTTTAAGGAGATGGAAAAACAAATAACCAACTTCATATGGAAAGGGAAGAGGCTCTGAATCAATAAAGCAATACTCAAGAAGAGGAACAAAGTGAGAGGCCTCACACTACCTGATTTAAAACCTATGATACTGCCATGGTAGTCAAAACAGCCTGGTACTGGTACAACAGATACATAGACAAATGGAACAGAATTGAGAATCCAGACAAATTCATCCACCTGTGAGCACCTGATATTTGACAAAGGCCCGAAATCCATTAATTGGGGAAAGGACAGTCTCTTTAACAAATGGTGTTGGCATAACTGGATATTCGTCTGCAAAAAACTGAAACAAGACCCATACCTGACACCATGCACAAAAACTAACTCAAAATGGATCGAAGACCTAAATAGAAAATCTAAAATGATAAAGATCATGGAAGAAAAAATAGGGACAACGCTAGGAGCCCTAATACATGGTAGAAACACAATACAAACCATAAGTAACAATGCTGAAGCACCAGAAGAGAGACTAAATAAATGGGAGCTCCTAAAAATCAAACACTTATGCTCATCAAAAGACTTCATCAAAAGAGTAAAAAGACAGCCTACATACTGGGAAAAATTTTTTGGCTCCGACAAATCTGATCAACATCTATTTTCTAAAATCTACAAGATATTGCAAAACCTTAACAACAAAAAGACAAATGACTCAGTGAAAAAACAGGGAAAGGATATTAACAGGCCCTTGGCCAAAGAAGACATTCAGGAGGCTAACAGACACATGAAGAAATGCTCACGATCATTAGCCATTAGAGAAATGTAGATCAAAACTACAATGAGATATCATCTCACCCCAACAAGGGTAGCCTTAATCCAAAAAACACAAAGTAATAAATGCTGGAGAGGTGGTAGAGAGACTGGAAAATGTTATGACCACTTTGGAAATCGATTTGGGGCTTCCTTAAAAAGCTAGAAATAGAAGTAGCATACGATCCAACTATCCTGCTCCTTGGAACATATCCTAGAGAAATAGGAACCATCACACGAATAGATATATGCACACCCATGTTCATTGCAGCACTGTTCACAATAGCAAAAAGATGGCAACAATCTCGGTGCCTGTCAACGGACGAATGGTTAAACAAATTATGGTATATCCACACAATGGAATAGTACACAACGATAACAATGATGAAGGTGTGAAACATGGTGGAAGCTGGTGGTCATTATGCTGAGTGAGAATTTAGTCAGTCACAGAAGGACAAATATTGTATAAGACCAGTATTAGCAGAACTCAAGAAAAGGTTTAAACAGAGAAGAAAACACTCTTTAATGTTTATGAAGGTGGGGAGTGGGGAGGGAGGGTGAGAGTTATTTACTAACTAGATAGTAGATAAGAATTATCTTGGGTGAAGGGAAGGACAGCACACACTACAGGGGAAGTCAGCACAACTGGACTAAACCGAAGCTAAGGAGTTTCCTGAATGCAGTCAAACACTTTGAGGGTCAGAGTATCAGGGGCGGGGGTCTGGGGACCATGCTTTCAGGGGACATCTAGGTCAATTGGCATAACAAAGCTTATTAAGATGTTCTGCATCCTACTTTGGTGAGTGGCGTCTCTGGTCTTAAAAGTTTGCAAGCAGCCATCTAAGATGCATCAGTTGGTCCCAACCACCTGGAGTACACTAGAATGAACACCAAAGACACAAGGAAAGTATTAGCCCAAGAGACAAAAGGGCCATATAAACCAGAGACTTCATCAGCCTGAGATCAAAAGAACTAGATGGGTCCCAGCTACCAACAATGACCGCCCTGATAGGGAACACAACAGAGAGTCCTGGATGGAGCAGGAGAATGGTGGGGGTGCAGCACTCAAATTCTAATAAGAAGACCAGACTTAATGTTCTGAATGAGACCGGAGCAACCCTGGAAAGCATGGCCCCTGGATTCTCCATCAGCCCAGAACTAAAACAATTTCCAAGACCAACTCTTCAGACAGGGATTGGACTGATCTGTGGGACATAAAGTGGTACTCGTGAGGAGTGTGCCTCTTAGCTCAAGTAGATACAAGAGACTAAATGGGCAGCTTCTGTCCGGAGGTGAGATGGGAAGGCAGAGAGGGTTAGGAGCTGGTTGAATGGATACAGGGAATTAGCGTGGAAAGGAGGAGTGTACCGTCACAGTATGGGGAGAGCAATTAGAGTTACTAATGCATGTATAAATTTTTGTACGGGAAAAAATTTAAAAAATTTAATAAAAAATTACAAAAAAATGAACAAAGCCTTACAGGCTTTAGGACACCATCATTCATACCAACATGCATAATGGGAGTTCCAGAAGGAATGATGAGGAAGGGACAGGAAGAGTATTTGAAGAAATAATGTCTGAAAATGATGAAAATCAGTAATCTATACAACGAAGAAGTGCAACAATCTCCAAGTAGGATAAATTCAAATAGAGCCACAACTAGATGCACCATGATCAAACTGTCAAAAGCTTCAAACAGAGAGAATCTTGAAAACAGCAAGAGAGAAGAGAGTCAATAACATTAACACCTGAGCCACGTAGAACAAAATTCTAACTCACAAAAAAACACCAGACTTACTGGCCTGACAGAGACTGGAGAAACCCCCAGAGTACAGTCTCCGGACAGCCTTTTAGCTCCGTAATGAAGTCATTCCTGAGGTTCAACCTTCATCCAAAGATTAAACAGGCCAATAAAACAAAACGAGACTAAAGGGGCACACCAGCTCAGGGGTATTGACTAGAAGGCAGGAAGGGACAGGAAAGCTGTTAATAGGGAACCCAAGGTTGAGAAGGGAGAGTGTTGACATGTCATGAGGTTGTTAACCAATGTCATAAAACAATATGTGTACTGTTTAAGAAGCTAGTTGTGTAATCCTTCATGTTAGTACAATTTAAAATATAAATTTTTTTAGAAAAAGATCAACAGCTGATTTCTCCTCAGAAACCATGGAACCCAGAAGGCAGTGGGATGACATATTCAAAATGATGAAAGAAAAATCAACCTGTCAACAAAAAATTCTTTATTTGTCAAAAGAATCCTTTAAAAATGAAGGAAAACTTAAAGCATTCCTCAACATGATAAAGAGTATCTACAAAAATCCCATAGGTAACATCATACTTAATGGTGAAAGACTGAAAGCTTTTCCCTAACATCAAAGACAAGAAAAGGATGTCTGCTCTCATTATTTCTGTTCAAGATTGTACCAGAGATTCTAATGAGGGTAATTAGGGTAGAAAAAGAAATAGAAGGCATCCAGATTGGAAAGGGAGATGTGAAACTATCACTGCTTGCTGATGAACTGAAAATATGTACATCTCTAAAGAGTGCACATAAAACACTATTAGAGCTAATAAATGAGTCTAGTAAGATTGTAGGATAAAAGATCAATATAGTAACTGGACATTGACATGCCAAAAGAAAAAAAAAATGTAGAGCAACTCTTATACCTTTTATATGAATTACCTCAAAATGGATCATAGACCTAAATGCAATACTATAAAAGTTCTAGGAGACAAAATAGGAGAAAACCGAGGTGACTTTGAATTTGCCGATGAGTTTTTTGATACAACACCAGAAGTATGATCCATGAAACAAAAGTTTTAATGAAGTTACACTTTATTAAAATTAAAAACTTCTGCTCTGCAGAAGACACTGTTAAGAGAATGAAAAGACAAGCCACAGACTGGGACAATATATTTGCAAAACACGTATCTGATAAAGGACTTGTATTGAAAATATACAAAGAACTCTTAAAACTCAACAGTAAGATAACAGCCCAATTAAAAAATTGACAAAAGATGTGAACAGATACCACATCAAAGAAGATAAACACATAGCAAATAAGCATATGAAAATATACTCAACATCATCTTTGTGATGTCATGTGGGAATTGCAAATTAAAACAATGAGATACAACTACACACCTGTCAGAGTGACTAAAATTAAAAAACTGATGATACAAAAAGCTGACAATGTGAAGCAACAGGAACTCACATTCATTGCTGGTGAGAATGCAAAATGGTGCAGCCACTCTGGAGACAGTTTAGCAGTTTCTTAGAAAACTAAACATAGTCTTGCCATATGATCCACTCCTAGGCATTTACTCAAAAGGGTTGAAAACTTATGTCCACGCAAAAACTGCACATGCATAGTTATAGCAGCTTTATGCATAATTGCCCAAAAATGGAATCAACCAAAATGGCCTTCAGTAGGTGAATGGATAAACAAAACTCTGGTACATCCATGCTATGAAATCTCATTCAAAAAACAAAAACTAAAAAACCTGTTGCTGAGAAATCGATCCTGACTCATAGCGACCCTAAGGGACAGAGTAAAACTGCCCCCAGAGGGTTTCCAAGGAGTGGCTGGTGGATTCAAACTTTTGGTTAGAAGCCAAGCTCTTCACCACTGTACCATCAGGGCTCCAGAATATTATTTATTACTCAGTGATAACAAGAAAATCTATTAATTAAAACAATAACAACAACAACTTGGTATGAACAACACTTTCGGAAAATAAAATAATAGTGCCCTTTGCTGTAGGGATTCTCCTCCTAAAATCTATTCCAAGGAAAAAAGAAATTGCAAAATAGACTTTTCTAAAAGAAATTTCAGTTCACCATTATTTATAACAATGAAATCAATTCAAATACTTAATAAGGGAATGCTCAAGTAAGTTCTAGGCACATGATGAAATATTATACAATTATTAAAATCCAAGTTTTCAGTGATAATAATGGAAAAATGCTCATGAGAAAAAAGTAAATTGTACTTACTGTATATTATACAATGTTGTAGTATTACACAACCAGAAATGCTTATTATATATGTGTAATTAAATAATATTTGGAAATAAATATCTAAGAAATAAAATAAAGATCAATATAAAAATTGTATTTATATATGCTATCTATGATAAATCCAAAAATGAAATTAAGGAAACAATTCCTTTTAAGTAGCATCAAAGAGAAGAAAATATTTATGAGTAAATATAACCAAAGATATGCAGGACTAGCACAATGGAAACTATAAAACATTGTTGAAAGAAATTAAAGAAGACTAAAATAAATAGAAATGATCTATGTTCATGGATCAGAAGACTTAATATTATTATCATGGCAATACTCTCTAATTGGTATACAGATTCAATACTATCACTATCAAAATTCCAATGGCCTTTCTTTTATTTTTACAGGAATAGACAAGCTGATCGTGAAATTCGTCTGAAAATATAAAACCAAAAACAAAACAAACCCACTGCCATCAAGTCAGTTTTGACTCATAGCTACCTCATAGGGTTTCCAAGGCTGTAAATCTTTACAGAAGCAGACTGTCACATCTTTCTTCTGCTGGGCTGTCGGTGGTTTTGAACCGCCAACCTTTTGATTATAGTTGATCACTTTAACTGCTGCACCACCAGAACTTCCTGTGAAAATATAAGGGATGCCAAATAGCCAAAAACAATATTGAAAAAGAAGAACAAAGTTACAGGACTTACACTTCTGATTTCAAAACTTACTACAAAGTGACAGTAATTAGGACAGTGTGGTACTGGGTCAATGGAATAGAATTTTGTGTCCAGAAATAAATCCATATATCTATGGTCAGTTTATTTTCAACAAGAGTGCCAAGACTATGCAATGGAGAAAAAATAGTATCTTTAACAAATGGTGCTGGTACCACTAGATACCCTCATGCAAAAGAATGAAGTTGGACCCCCTACCTCACACTATATATAAAAACTAACACAATATGGACCAAAGACCTAACTGTAAGAGCTAAATCTACAAAACTCCTATAAGAAATCATATTTGTAACCTTGGATTAGGTAATGGGTTCTTAGTTTTGACACCAAAAGACCAAGCAACCAAAGAAAAATAAGTATGCAGTATTTCGTCAAAATTAAAAACTTTGAGGAGGCAGAGCCAAGATGGTGGCTAGTCAAAAACTAAGCCAATCCTCTGTAACAAAGACCCGAAAAACCCAAGTAGAACAGATACATCATTACTGGAACCCTGAGCCTTAAATGAAGGGATAAAGTATTAAATTGGAAGCCACTGAGAAGAAGAAAGTGATCAAAAACACCAAATGAGTAGAGATACAGAGCGGAGGTTCCTTGATTATGGATATAGCACAGCATGGTCATCTTGGGACAAAGCCAACAACCCTGCACAAAGAGCACAGAAAGGCACCTTCATGGAATTTCCAATAGGAGATAGGAATGGTGTAGACAACCAGAGTGAAATAAGACCTCGTTTGCTGGCTACAGCTCAAAGTGCCCAGATACTCTTGTACAGTAACCAGAGGAGCATGCTTATACAACCCCCACCCTTCTGGTGCATAGCAGCACAAACTGCCTCATCCTGGCAGCCCTGACTGCTGGGGACCACAGTACAAATCTCCCCTAATCCTCTCCCCATTCTATCCCCATCCACCCCACTTTGTCCCCCCTTCTGCCTCTCTCCTCTTCCCTGCTGTGCCACGGCCCCAAGAGGAACTGGCCCTGTTCCACCCCCTCCCTAGTGGCTCAGCCCCACTGCCCCGCAGACGAACGAACTGCCCCTGTGCCCCCCAACCAGACCCACCTCACTCTTCCATAGCTGAGTGACAAGCCCTGCCCACATAGACAAAGTGGTGAGAACTGTCATGCCCGCAGATGAGCAAGCAACAAAGCATGCCCCGCCTGCCTGCCCAGACCTATCAAAGCAAAACAAAAAAGCTAGATGAAACAAACTTACAATAAGTAAAAAAAAAAAAAATACCTGAATGTCTTGGAGACAGCAGACAATATCAAAACATACAAAAAATTAGGAAATGATTAGTCCTGCAAGTGACCAAAATAAAACACCGGATGACCTCCTAGTAGAAGAAAAGGCACTGAAACTACTTCATAAGGAATTCAAAAGTCTAATATTCAGGGCTGTCTAAGAGACTGGGAAAGACATCCAGGAAAACACAGAAAAACTAAGGAAAAAATAGATAAAATAGTGGATAACAGACAAAACCAACCAAAATCAAGGAAAACACAGAGAAATCAATAAGACAATTCAGGAAAATAATACAAGAACAAAATGTCAAAATAAAGTTAAAAATCATACAAAACCAGCAACTAGAAATCCAAAAGATAAACAACAAAATTTAAAATGTGCAAAACTCAATAGAAGGTTTTTGGAGTAAATTTGAAACAATAGAAGACAAAATCAGTGAAATTGAAGATGAATCCATTGATGCCAATTTGTTTGAGAAAAAATGAATGAAGATATATGAAGAAAACCTAAGAATTATGTGGGACAGAATCAAGAGCAAAAATTGCACATGATTGGAGTTCCAGAACAGGGGAGAAAATGGAAAACACAGGATTTTTGAAGATTTGCTGGCAGAAAACTTCCCAAATGTCACGAAAGACAAAAAGCTGACCATCCAAGAAGCTCAACGAACCCCATATACGTTAGACCCCCAAAAGAAAGTCACCAAGACATATCGTAATTACATTCACCAAAGCCAAAGACAAGAATCCGCAGAGCAGTTCAAGAAAAACAAAAAGTCACTTACACATGCGAAAAAATAAGGCTAAGCTCTGATTACTTAGCAGAAACCATGCAGGCAAGAAGGCAGTGGGATGACATATATAAAACATTGAAAGAAAAAACTACCAACCAAGAATAATATATCCTGCAAAACTCTCTCTGAAATGCAATGGTGAAATTAGGTCATTTCCAGATGAACAGAAATTAAGGGAATTTGTAAAAACCAAACCAGACTTACAGGAAATATTAAAGGGAGTCCTTCAGTTAGAGAGCCAACAACAATAGGCATCAACCTGAATATACGACACAAGACATCATCAGCCAGATACCAACCTAGGTAATGAAATCTCAGTGATAAAACAAAACTAAAAAATTTAAAACAAGAAATCAGAGAGGTCAATCTAAATGACAACAATGTCAAAATAATAAGATGGAATAAACGGTGCGGGTATAGAACTTTCAATACAGAGGATGTCAAGCTGATAATCAGGTAATAAAGGAATGGTTCAAACTTAGGAAGATACAGGTAAATTTCAAGGTAACCGCAAAGAAAGTTAACAAGCCTACTCATCAAAATGAAGAAAAACATAGACTCAACAAAAATCTATAATAACAAAAGAAATTCTACAAACAAAAAAAAAACTCAGCATAGGAAAGTAACAGGAACAAAGAAAATGACATCACCACACACACCCACACCCACAAAGACACAACAAACTGAGAGCAATAAAGTCACAGCTGTTGATAATCACACTGGAAGTAAATGCCTTAAATGCACCCGTAAAGAGACAGAGAGTGACAGAATGGATTAGAAAAACATGCTGTCTACAAGAGACACACCTTAGACACAATGATATATTAAAAATCAAAGAGTGGAAAAAATATATCAAGCAAACAGCAATCAAAAAAGAGCAGAAGTAGAAATACTAATCTCAAATAAAATAGACTGTAAGGCAAAATCCACCATAAAAGACAGTGAAGGACATTATATAGCAATTGAAGGGACAATATATCAAGAAGACATAACCTTAGTAAGTATCTGTGCACCTAATGACAGGATAACAAAATACATAAAACAAACTCTAACTGCACTGAAGACAAAAATAGTTCCATAATAATAGCAAGAGATTTCAACAAGTCACTTTTGGTAAAGAACAGTACATCTAGACAGAAACTGAACAACCTTCTTGACCTCATAGACATATACAGAACACTCCACCCTACAGCAGCAAAGTATACATTCTTTTCCAGTGTACCTAGAACATTCTCCAGAATAAACCACATTTTGGCCACAAAGCAACCCTCAATAAAATCCAAAACATTGAGATAATACAAAGTATCTTCTCTGATCACAACACCACAAAAGTAGAAATCAGTAACAGGAAGAGCAAAGAAAAAAATTAAAAAACATGACAACCAAATAACACATTACTTAAAACCACTGAGTAATAAAAGAAATCAAAGATGGAGTTAAAAAATTCCTAGAATCAAATGAGAATGAAAACACATCATAACAAAACCTTTGGGACACAGCAAAGGCAGTGCTCAGAGGTCAATTTATAGCAATACATGCACCATCAAAAAGAAGGGCCAAAATAAAAAAGTTAACCCTACAACTTGAACAAATAGAGAACAGCAAAAGAAGCCCACAGCCACCAAAAGAAAGGAAATGATAAAGACTAGGGCAGAAATAAATGAAGTAGATAACAGAAAAACGATAGAAAGAATCAACAAGACCAAAACTTGGTTCTTTGAAAAGAACAGCAAAATCGACAAACTAATGGCCAAACTTAGAAAAGAAAAGCAGGAAATGAAGCAAATAACCCAAATAAGAAATGAGATGGGAGACATTACAACACACCAAATTGAAATGAAAAGGATCATAACAGAGTACGATGAAAAACTGTACTCCAACAAATTTGAAAACCCAGAGGAAATGGACATATTTCTAGAAACACACTACCTACCTAAATTAACACAAACTGAGATACAAAATCTGAACAGACC
>NW_004444013.1:734957-763336 GCF_000243295.1 Trichechus manatus latirostris
GAGGAAATGGATAAATTTCTAGAAACACACTACCTACCCTAAAAAACTCCCAACAGAAAAAAAAAAAAAAAAAATCCTGGCCCAGATAGCTTCACTGGAGAATTCTACCAAACATTCAGAGAAGAGATCACATCAATACTACTCAAACTATTTCAAAGCGTAGACAAGGGAAGGATACTCCCAACCAACATAACCCTGATACCAAAACCATGCAGAGTCACCACAAAAAAAGAAAATTACAGACCAATATGTTTCATGAATATAGATGCAAAAATTCTCAACAAAATGCTAGTCAATAGAATTCAGCATCATATAAAAAAAATAAATAAATAAACCACGACTAAGTGAGATTCATATCAGCTATGCAAGGATGATTCAACATTAGAAAATCAATCAAAGTAATCCACCACATAAATAGAAGAAAAAAGAGGATCACGTTATTATCTCAATCAGAGCAAAAAAGACATTTGATTAATTCCAACACCCATTCCTCATATAAACTCTCAATAGACAGAAATAGGATGGAAATTCCTCAACATAATAAAGGGCATCTATACAAAACCAACAGCCAACATCATTCTCAATGGAGAGAGGCTGAAAGCATTCCCCTGAGAATGGGAACAAGACAAGGATGGCCTTTATCACCACACCTATTTCGCATTTTGTTGGCATCCTAACTAGAGCAATAAGGCAAGAAAAAGAAATAAAGGGCATCCAAATTGGTAAGGAGGAAGTAAAACTATTCTTATTTGTAAATGATATGATACTATACATACGGGTCCCTGATGATTCCACAAGAGAACTCCTGGAATTAATAGAAGGATTCAGCAGAGCAACAAGATACAAGATCAGCATACAAAAATCAGTTGGATTCCTATACACCAACAAAGAGAACAATACCATTTATAATAGCCCCTAAAAAAACAAAAACAAACAAACAAAAAACTTAGAAATAAATCTAAATTGGGTTGTAAAAGATGTATACAAAGAAAACTACAAAACACTACTGCAAGAAACCAAAAGAGACCTACCTAAATGGAAAAACATACCATGCTCATGGATGGGTAGACTCAACATTGTGAAAATGTCAATTCTACCCAAAGCAATCTATAAATATAATGCAATCCCGATCCAAATGCCAACAGCATTCTTTAATGAGATGGAAAAACTAATCATTAACTATATGGAAAGGAAGGAGGCCCCCGATAAGTAAAGCACTATTGAAGAAGAAGAATAAAGTAGAAGGACTTGCACTACCTGACCTCAGAACCTATTATACAGCTACCATAGTCAAAACAGCCTGGTACTGGTACAATGACGGACACATTGACCAGTGGAACAGGATCAAGAACCCAGATGTAAATCCATCCGCCTACAGTCACCTGCTCTTTGACAAAGGCCCAAAGTGCATAAAAGGGGAAAAGACAGTCTTTTTTTAACAAATGGTCCTGGCAAAACTGGATGTCCATCTGTAAAAAAATGAAACAAGAACCATACCTCTCACCATACACAAAAACTAAAAATAGGATCAACACTTGAGGCCCTACTATTATAGCATAAAAAGGATACAAACTATAACAATGCACATACACCAGAAGATAAACTAGTAACTGAGATCTTCTAAAAATTAAACACTTATGTTCATCAAAAGACTTCACCAAAAGATGAAAAAGAGAACCTGCGTAGTGGGAAAAAATTTTTGGCTATGACATAACCAACAAAGGTCTAAGCTCTGAAATCTATAAAATACTCCAACACCTACAACAAAAAGACAAATAATCCAATTAAAAATGGGCAATGGATATGAACAGACACTTCACCAAAGAAGACATTCAGGTGGCTAACAGACACATGAGGAAACGCGATCATTAGCCATTGTTGTTGTTGTTAGGTGCTGTCGAGTCGGTTCCAACCCATAGTGACCCCATGTACGACAGAATGAAACACTGCCTGGTCCTGCACCATCCTTACAATTGTTTTTATACTTGAGCCCTTAGTTGCAGCCCCTGTGTCAGTCCGTCTCACTGAGGGCCTTCCTCTTTTGCTGACCCTCTACTTTACCAAGTATGGTGTCCTTCTCCAGGGACTCATCCCTCCTAATAACATGTCCAATGTATGTGAGACGAACTCTTGCCATCCTTGCTTCTAAGGAGCGTTCTGGCTGTACTTCTTCCAAGACAGATTTGTTCATTTTCTGGCAGTTCATGGTATATCCAATATTCTTCATCAACACCATAATTCAAAGGCATGAATTCTTCTTCGGTCTTCTTCATTCGTTGTTCAGCTTTGGCATGCATATGAGGTGGTTGAAAAGTCCATGGCTTGGGTCAGGTGCACCTTAGTCCTCAAAGTGACATCTTTGCTTTTGAACGCTTTAAATAGATTTTTTTGCAGCAGATTTGCCCAGTGCAGTACGGTGTTTGATTTCTTGACTGTTACTTCCATGGGTGTTGATTGTGGATCCAAGTAAAATGAAATCCTTGACAACTTCCATCTTTTCTCCATTTGTCATGATGTTACTTATTGGTCTAGTTGTGAGGATTTTTATTTTCGTTATGTTAAGGTGTAATCCATACTGAAGACTGTACTCTTTGATCCTCATCAATAAGTGGTTCAAGTCCTCTTTACTTTCAGCAAGCAAGATTGTGTCATATACATATCCATTAGAGAAATACAAATCAAAACTGCAACAAAATACCATCTCACCATGACATTATTGGCACTAATCAGAAAAGCAGAAAATAACAAATGTTGGAGAGGCTGTGGGGTGATTGGAACTCGTATGCACTGCTGTTGGGACTGTAAAATGGTACAACCACTTTGGAAAACAATATGATGCTTCCTTAAAATTCTAGAAATAGAAATACCATATGATCCAGCAGTCCCATTCCTAGGAATATATCCTAGAGATATAAGATCCGTCACATGAATAGACACATGCACCCTCATATTCATTGCAGCATTATTCACAATAGCAAAAACATGGAAACAAGCTAAGTACCCATCAACAGATGAGTGGATAGTCAAATTATGGTATATGCACACAATGGAATACTACACAATGTTAAAGTATAATGAATCTGCCAAATATCTCACAACATGGATGAATCTGGAGAGCATTATGTTGAGTGAAATAAGTCGAGCACAAAAGGACAAATACTGTATGAGACCACTGTTGTAAAAACTCATGAGAAGGTTTACATACAGAAAGAAACAATCTTTGATGGTTATGAGGGAGAGGAGGGGACGGGAGGGAAAATCACTAACTAGATAGTAGATAAGTGGTAACTTTGGAGAAGAGAAAGGCAGTACACAATATAGGGGAAGTCAGCACAACTTGACCAAGGCAAAGTCATAGAAGTTTCATAGACATATCCAAAATCCCTGAGGGACAGAGTTACTGGGCTGAGGGCAGGGCACATGTAGGTCAATTGACATAACATAGTTTAAAGAAAATGTTCTACATCCGACTTTGGTGACTATGGTCTGGGTTTATAAAAGCCTGTGGGTTGCCATCTAAGATACATCTACTACTCCCATCCCATCCGGAGCAAAGGAGAATGAAGAAAATGAACAAGGGAAATATTAGTCCGAAGAACTAATGGGTCACAAGTACCACAGCTTTCCCCAGCCGAAGCCCAGAACAACTAGATGGTGCCTGGATACCACCATTAACCACTCCTGACAGTGATCACAATAGAGGGTTCTGGACAGAGTGGTAGAAAAATGTAGAACAAAATTCAAAGTCACAAAAAAAGACCAAATTTACTGGTCTGACAGAGACTGGAGGAACCCCGAGAATATGGCCCCCAGACACCCTTTTAACTCAGAACTGAAGTCACTCCCAAAATTCACCCTTCACCCAAAAATTAGACAAGTCTACTGAACAAGTAACACATGTGAGAAATGTGCTTCCTAGTTCAATCGTGTATATAAAAGTAAATGGGCACATTTGCCAAAAGCAAAGATGAGAAGGCAGGAAAGGACAGGTAACTGGACGAATGGAAACAGGGAACTGAGGGTGGAGAAGGGGAGAGTATTGACACCTCACGGGGTTTGCAACCAATGTCACAAAACAATTTGTGTATTAACTGTTGAATAAGAAACTAATTTGCTCTGTAAACTTTCACATAAAGCACAATTTAAAAAAAGAACAAAAATTAAACTTTAGTGTATCAAAGACACAATCAGGAGTTCAAAAACACAACCCACAGAATTGGAGAAAATATTTGCAAATCATATATCTGGTAAGGGTCTATTTTTAGGTACCATTGCGTTGGTTCCCATTCATAGCGATTCTGTGTACAACCGAACAAAGACTGCCTGGTCCTGTGCCATCCTCACAATCGTTGCTATGTTTGAGCCCATTCTTGAAGCCACTGTGTCAGTCCATCTTGTTGAGGGTCTTCCTCTTTTTCGCTGACCCTCTACTTTACCAAGCATGATGTCCTTGGTCAGGGTTTGGTCCCTCCTGATAACATGTCCAAAGGAAGTGAGATGAAGTCTCGCCGTTATTGCTTCTAAGGAACATTCTGACTGTATTTCTTCCAAGGCAAATTTGTTCGTTCTTCCGGCAGTCCATGCAATATTCTGAATTCTCTGCCGTCACCATAATTCAAATGCATCAGTTCTTTGATCTTCCTTATTCATTGTCCAGCTTTCACATGCATATGAGGTGATTGAAATACCATGGTTTGGGTCAGGCATACCTTAGTCCTCAAAGTGATATCTTTTCTTTTTAACACTTTAAAGAGGTCTTTTACAGCAGATTTGCTCAATGCAATATGTCATTTGATTTTTTTTAATTGTTGTACTTTAAGTGAAAGTTTACAATTCAAGGTAGTCTCTCATACAAAAATGTATACATACATTGTTATGTGACCCTAGTTGCTCTCCCTGTACTGTGACACCACACTCCTGCCTTCCACCCCGGATTTCCTGTGTCCATTCACCCAGCTCCTGACCCTCTCTGCCTTCTCATCTTGGCCTCTGGATAGGAGCTGCCCATTTAGTTTCATGTATCTATTTGAGCTAAGAAGCACACTCCTCATGAGTATCACTTTATGTTCTATAGTCCAGCCTAATCTTTGAAGAGTGACCTCGGGAATGGTTTAGTTTTGGGCTAACAGAGAGTCTGAGGGCCATGTCTTCTGGGGTCCCTCCAGTCTCAAACCATTAAGTCTGGTCTGTTTTTACTAGAATTTGAGTTCTGCAGCCCACTTTTCTCCTGCTCCGTCAGGGACTCTCTCTTGTATTCCCTGTCAGGTAACCAGGCACCATCTAGTTCTTCTGGTCTCAGGATGATGGAGTCTCTGGTTTATGTGACCCTTTCTGTCTCTTGGGCTAATACTTCCCTTGTGTCTTTGGTGTTCTTCATTCTCCTTTGCTCCAGGTGGGTTGAACCAATTGATGCATCTTAGATGGCCTCTCACTAGCTTTTAAGATCCCAGAAGCCACTCACTAAAGTGGGATGCAGAACATTTTCTTAATAAACTTTGTTATGCCAATTGACCTAGATGTCCCCTGAAAGCATGGTCCCCAGACCCCCGCCCCTGCTACTCTGTCCCTCAAAGTGTTTGGTTGTATTCAGGAAACTTCTTAGCTTTTGGTTTAGTCCAGTTGTGCTGACTTCCCCTGTAGTGTGTGCTGTCCTTCCCTTCACCTAAGATAATTTTTGTCTACTATCTAGTTAGTGGATATCCATCTCTCTTTCTCCCCACCCTTGTAATCATCAAAGAATGTTTATTCTGTGTTTAAACCTTTTCTTGAGTTCTTATAATAGGGGTCTTATACAATATTTGTCCTTTTATGATTGACTAAATTCAATGAGCATAATGCCTTCCAGATTTCTCCATGTAATAAGATGTTTTTCACGGATTCATCGTTGTTCTTTATCGTTGCGTAGTACTCCACTGTGTCAGTATACCATAATTTGTTTATCCATTCGTCCGTTGATGTGCACCTAGGTTGTTTCCATCTTTTTGCTATCGTGAACAGTGCTGCAATGAACATGGCTGAGCATATATCTATCTGTGTGACAGCTCTTATTTCTCTAGGATATATTCCAAGGAGCAGGATTGCTGGATTGTATGGTACTTCCATTTCTAGCTTTTTAAGGAAGCGCCCAATTGATTTCCAAAGTGGTTGTACCATTTTACATTCCCACCAATGGTGTATAAGTGTTCCAGTCTCTCCACAACCTCGCCAACATTTATTATTTTGTGTTTTTTTTTGATTAATGCTAACCTTGTTGGGGTGAGATGGTATCTCATTGTAGTTTTGATTTGAATTTCTCTAATGGCTAATGATAGTGAGCATTTCCTCATGTGTCTCTTAGCCACCTGAATGTCTTCTTTGGCAAAGTACCTGTTCATATCCTTGCCCATTTTTAAATTGGGTTATTTGTCTTTTTGTGGTTAAAGTTTTCCAGTATCTTGTAGATTTTAGAGATTAGACACTGATAGGATTTGTTGTAGCTGAAAATTTTTTCTTAGTCTGTAGGTTGTCTGTTTACTCTTTTGGTGAAGTCTTTTGATGAGCACAAGTGTTTGATTTTTAGGAGCTCCCAGTTATCTAGTTTCTCTGCGGGTGTTTGTGTGTTGTTGCTTATGGTTTGTGTTCTGTTTATGCCATGTGTTAGGGCTCCTAGCGTTGTCCCTATTTTTTTTTCCATGATCTTTATCATTTTAGATTTTATATTTAGGTCTTTGATCCATTTTGAGTCATTTGATTTCTTGACTGCTGCTCCCATGGGCGTTGATTGTAGATGAAAGTAAAATGAAATCCTTGGTAATGTCAATCTTTTCTCCATTTATCATGATGTTTCTGACTGGTCTAGTTGTGAGGATTTTTGTTTTCTATATATTAAGGTGTAATCCATACTGACAGCTGTAGTCTTTGATCATCATTAAGTGCTTCAAGTCCTCTTTACTTAATCAGCAAGCAAGATTGTGTCATCCCCATAATGCAGGTTGTTAATGGTCTTCCTCCAGTCCTGACGCCGTGTCTTCATATAGTCCAGCTTCTTGGATTATTTGCTCAGCATACAGATTGAACAAGTATGGTGAAACAATAAAACCCTGATGCATACCTTTTCTGATTTTAAACCAGTCACTATCCCCATGTTCTGTTCGAACGACTACCTCTTGGTCTATGTACAGGTTGCACATGAGCATAATTAACTGTTCAGGAATTCCCATTCCTCAAAATCTTATCCATATTTTATGATCCACAGTTGAATGCCTTTTCATAGTCAGTAAAACACAGATAAACATCTTTCTGGTATTCTCTACTCTCAGCCAAGATCCATCTGACATCAGCAGTGATATTGCTTGTCCCACATCCTTTCTGAGTCTAGCTTGAATTTCTAGCAGTTTTCTATCCATGTACTGCTACAACCATTTCTGAATGCTCTTCAGCAAAATTTTATTTGCATGTGATATTGGTGATACAAGGGTCTAGTATCCAGAATTTATAAAGAACTCCTAAACTCAACAATAATAACATAACCCCATTAGAAATGGGCAAAGAACTTGAACAAACATTTCTCCAAAGAAGATATGCAAGTTGCCAGTAAGCACATGAAGAGGTGTTCAACATCATTGTTGTTGTTAGGTGCCATCGTGTTGGTTCCAACTCATAGTGAACCTATGTACAACAGAATGAAACACTGCCCAGTCCCCTGTCGTTCTCACAGTCGCTGTTATGCCTGAGCCCATCTTTGTAGCCACTGTGTTAATCCATCTCGTTGAGCATCTTCCTCTTTTTCGCTGACCCTCTACTTTACCAAGCCTGACTTCCTTCTCCAGGGACTGATCCCTCCTGATAACATGTTCAAAGTATGCGAGACGTAGTCTCACCATCCTCGCTTCTAAGGAGTATTCCAGTTATACTTCTTCCTAGACAGATTTGTTCTTTTGGCAGTCCATGGTATGTTCAATATTCTTCACCAACACCACAGTTCAAAGGCATCAATTCTTCTTTGGTCTTCCTTATTCATTGTCCCGCTTTCCCCATGCATATGAGGTGATTGAAAATACCATGGCTTGGGTCAGGCGCACCTTAGTCTTCAAGGAGACATCTTTGCTTTTGAACACTTTAAATAGGTCTTTTGCAGCAGATTTGCCCAATCAATGCATCTTTTGATTTCTTGACTGCTGCTTCCATGGGTGTTGATTGTAGATCCAAGTAAAACGAAATCCTTGACAACGTCAATCTTTTCTCCATTTATCATGA
Source organism: Trichechus manatus latirostris (assembly GCF_000243295.1). Taxonomy (NCBI): domain Eukaryota; kingdom Metazoa; phylum Chordata; class Mammalia; order Sirenia; family Trichechidae; genus Trichechus; species Trichechus manatus. The sequence continues at coordinate 743,193 of NW_004444013.1, forward strand.
TGTTGTGAGGATTTTTGTTCTCCTTATGTTGAGGTGTAATCTGTACTGAAGGCTGTGGTCTTTGATCTTCATCAGTAAGTGCTTCAAGTCCTCTTCACTTTCAGCAAGCAAGGTTGTGTAATCTACATAACACAGGTTGTTAATGCAGCTTCCTGCAATCTTGATGCCCAGATCTTCTTCATAGAGCACAGTGTCTCAGAGTATTTGCTCAGCATACAGATTGAATAGATATGGTGAAAGGATACAACCATGATGCACACCTTTCCTGACTTTAAACCACACAGTATTCTTCTGTTCTGTTAGAACATCTGCCTCTTGATCTAGGTACAGGTTCCTCATGAGCACAATTAAGTGGTTTTGAATTCCCATTCTTCGCAATTTGTTATGATCCACACAGTCAAATGCCTTTGCATAATCAATAAAACACAAGTAAACGTGTTTCTGGTATTCTCTGCTTTCAGCTAGGATCCATCTGACATCAGCAATAATATCCCTGGTTCCACATCCTCTTCTGAATTAGGCTTGAATTTCTGGTGGGTCTCTGTTGATATACAGCTGCAGCCACTTTTGAATGATCTTCAGCAAAATTTTCCTTGCGTGTGATATTAATGATATTGTTCGATAATTTCCGCATTCAGTTAGATCATATTTCTTGGTAACAGGCATAAATATGGATCTCTTCCAGTCTGTTGGCCAAGTAGCTGTCTTCCAAATTTCTTGGCATAGACGAGTAAGCACTTCCAGCACTGCATCCATTTGTTGAAACATCTCAGTTGATATCCCGTCAATTCCTGGAGCCTTGTTTCTCACCAATACCTTCAGTGCAGCTCGGAATTCTTCCTTCAGTACCATCAGTTCCTGATCGTACGCTACCTCCTGACATGTTGGAATATCGACCATTTCTTTTTGGGATAGTGACTTTGTGTATTCCTTCCATGTTCTTTTGATGCTTCCTGCATCGTTAAATATTCTTCTGGTAGAGTCCTTCATTGTTGCAACTTGAGACTTGAATTTTTTCTTCAGTTCTTTCAGCTTGAGAAAAGCCGAGCAAGTTCTTCCCTTATGGTTTGCTATCTCCAGCTATTTGCACATGTCATTATAATACTTTACTTTGTCTTCTGGAGCTGCCCTAAATCTTCTGTTAAGCTCTTTTATTTCATCATTTCTTCCTTTTGCTTTAGCTACTTGACTTTCAAAAGCCAGTTTCAGAGTCTCTTCTGACATGCATTTGGGTCTTTTCTTTCTTTCCTGTCTTTTTAATGACCTCTTGCTTTCTTCATGTATGATGTCCTTGATGTCGTTCTACAGTTCGTCTGGTTTTTGGCCATTAGTGTTCAGCGGGTCAAATCTGTTCTTGAGATGGTGTCTAAATTCGGGTGGGATATACTCAAGGTCGTACTTTGGCTCTTGTGGACTCGTTCTAATTTTCTTCAGTTTCAGCTGGAACTTGCATATGAGCAATTGATGGTCTGTTCCACAGTCAGTCCTTGGCCTTGTTCTGACTGATGATAATTGAGATTTTCCATCATTTCTTTCCACAGATGTAGTCGATTTGATTCCTGTGTATTCCATCTGGTGAGGTCCATTTGTATAGCCATCGTTTATTTTGGTGAAAAAAAGGTGTTTGCAATGAAGAAGTCATTGATCTTGCAAAATTCTATCACGGGATCTGCAGCATCATTTCTATCACCAAGGCCATATTTTCCAAGTACCGATCCTTCTTCTTTGTTTCCAACTTTTGCATTCCAATCACTGTTAATTATCCATGCATCCTGATTGCATGTTTGATCAATTTCAGACTGCAGATGTTTGTAAAAATCTTCAGTTTCTTCATCTTTGGCCTTAGTAGTCGGTGCAGGAATTTGAATAATAGTCGTATTAACTGCTGTTGCTTTTAGGCATATGGATATTATCCTATCACTGACAGCGTTGTACTTCAGGATAGATCTTGAAATGTTGTTTTTGACAATGAATGCAATGCCATTCCTCTTCAAGTTGTCATTCCCGGCATAGTAGATCGTATGACTGTCTGATTCAGAATGGCCAATACCAGTCCATTTCAGCTCACTAATGCCTAGGATGTCAATGTTTATACGTTCCATTTAATTTTTGACCGTTTCCAATTTTCTTAGATTCATACTTTGTACATTCCATGTTCCAATTATTGCTGGATGTTTGCAGCCGTTTCTGCTCATTTGAGCCATGCCACATCAGCAAGTGAAGGTCCTGAAAGTTTGACTCCATCCATGTCATTAAAGTCGACTCTACTTTGAGGAGGCAGCTCTTCCCCAGTCATATTTTGAGTGCCTTCCAACCTGGGGGGCTCATCTTCCAGCACTATATCAGACAGTGTTCCATTGCTATTCATAAGGTTTTCACTGGCTAATTCTTTTCAGAAGTAGACTGCCGGATCCTTCTTCCTAGTGTGTCTCAGTCTGGAAGCTCAGCAGAAACCTGTCCGCCGTGTAGTGACCCTGCTAGTATTTGAATACTGGGGGCATAGCTTCCAGCATCACAGCAACATGCAAGCCCCCACAGTACGACAATCTGACAGACACATAGGGGTCAACATCATTAGTCATTAGGAAAATTCAAATCAAAATCACATGACATATCACTTTAGTAGGATGGCTAGAATAAAAAAATATGGAAAATAACAAACATTGGCAAAGAAATTGGAACCCGTATACATTGCTCTTGAGGATGTAAAATGGTGTAGCCAACATGGAAAAACAGTTCGGTACTTCCTCAAAAAGTTAAACGTAGTTACCAATAATTCCACTTTTAGATATGTATTTTTTTATGCAAATAACACGCGTCTTCCAAGTTTGTTTGCCAGCCTCTCTCTTCCCCCAGAAGGTATTTTCGTAAATGCCGCTATGCCAAGTTTTTTAAAATGTTGCCGTAAAAAAATTAGCATAGTGCACTTATGAAAATACCTCACGGTGGGGGAGGGAGTAGTTAGCAAACAAATGTAGAAGGTGTGCATTATTTGCATAAAAATATACCCAAGAGAGTTGCAAACAAAAATTTGTTTAAAAACATGTACATGAATATTTAATAGGATTAGTCATAATAACCAAAAAGTGAAAACAACCCAAATGTCTATCAACTGATAAATGGATAAACAAAATGTAATTTATCCATACAACGGAGTATTATTGGGCAATAAAAAGGAATGATGTACCAATATATGCTACAATGTGGATGAAGTTTGAAAATACTATGCTAAATGAAAGAAGCCAGACAGTAAGACTACATATTATATGATTCCATTTATATGGGATGCCCAGAATAGCCAAATCCATAGAGACAGAAAGTAGATTAGTAGTTGCTATGGGCTGGTGGGAGAGGGGAATAGGAAATGAGTACTAATGGGCGAGGAGTTTCTTTTGGATTGACGAAATGTTCTGGAATTAGATAGTGGTGATGGTTTACAGCCTTGTGAATATACTAAAAACCAAAATGTAAACTTTTATGTTATGTAAGTTATATCTCAATTAAATTTTAAAAAGCATATTTTGGCTGCTTATAAGGATAGATCATTGGAGGCCAAGAGTGGAAACTGGGAGACCAGACAGGAGACTTTGACAGTTTGTCCAGTTTTCACTCTTGGCCTCCTATGATCTTTTCCTATGTCCAGCCAAAATAATCTCTGGTGCTCTAACTGGGTTGGAGGCTGACCCACAGGGGTAATGGTTTAAAAAGGTGGGAAGATACACATGTAAAAAGTTGAATTGGCAAAAGTTGTGTGATAGTTATATGTACAACAACGACCAAAAAAAAAAAAAAAAAGCTGCTGAGGCTGCTTATGTACAACCAAACATCTCATGGGATTTGGTTCTTTGGTCTGGAGGTTTAGCGTCATGGTTTCATGGGACATCCCAGTTAATTGGCCTAATAACATGTTTAGTGTTTCTGTTCTGCCTTCTAGTTTGTTGCAAAGTGTCTGGGGTCTTAAATGCTTGCAAGTGGCCATCCAACGCACAACAATTGGTCTGTATTCACCTAGAGCAACAGAGAAAGAAGGAGAGGCAGGAATAGGAGTGGGATGTGGAATGTGTGGCTAATTGCCTCCATGAACAACTTCCTACTCTGCCATGAGACCAGAAGAACTAGATGATGCCCAATTAACATTACTGAACATTTTGATCAAAGATTCTATAGAAGAATCCTGATCAAAAGGGGGAAAATGCACAACAGAATTCAAAATTTTCATGGACTCTAGACTTTCTGGAACTATGGAGGGTAGATGAACCCCTGGAACTATTTCCCTGAAATCATCTTTAAACCTTAAATGAAAAATGTCCCCTGAAGCCATCTCAAAACTGAAAGACAGGATAGTTTAGCTTAACTAGTAAAAAAGGCCTGCCTTGAACATTATGCTCTTTTAAGAACTATCTATAGGGAATCACAATGACAACAGCAATTTGAAAGATTAGATAGGAACACTAAGGGGCAGTGAGTTTACATTAATGAGAGAGGAACAACTCAGAAAAGGAGGGTGAGAATGGTTGTACAACTTGAAGAATGTAATCAATGTAACTAAACTATACATGTACAGACTGTTAAATTGGTTTATGTTTTGCTGTGTGTATTATCAACGACAACAAAATAAATGAATAAAATTTAGAAGAAAAAGAAAAAAGGTGGGAAGGCCAGGATCTGGAGTCCTGAGGAGAGGCTGGTCTTAACAAGAAGTAGTACCTCCAAAATTGAGGCAAGAAGGGAGAAGGGAATTTGAGTTCAGGTGCAGGCATTTTAAAAAGTGGCTATGTCTTTTGATTTGGTACTGAAAGGGTTATGAGCCGATGTAGGCAGAGTTATTCCTGGAGGTATCAAATAGCTGTAGGCAAGCCCAGAGCCTGGCTTTCATTTCCATCAAGATCTCGGAGCCCTGGGACTAGGTATGCAGGGTTGCTTGCCAGGGGAATGAGTCCTCTTGAATTGTACCTGACAGTGATTTTTTTAGTTGGAAGATGGGAGAGCCTTGAGGTATTCATCCTAAATATCATGGTTCTATCACACAATCGATAGCCTGATTTTAATAGAATGCCTATTTCATGAAATCACAGTGACTGATTAGTCAAGAATTGACGTTGCGTTTTGCAATCACAGTTTAATTTTGAATTGGGTATATGCCAATTCGTTAATAAAGGAGTAAAAGGTAGAATTGGCAATAACTAACACAGTTTGATTGATTTGTGGAATTTTTAAATCTGCAGTGCCTTACTTATCCTCTATGACAATCAGGTGAAGCAAGTTTTATTATTTTTACACCGATTTTTATTTAAGGTAATTGCTTAGGGAGTTAACACTTTTCTAAGTTGCCTGAATCCAGGTCTTCTAAATCTCATGTTCTTTCCACTGTTATTCCATGAATCAAGCAGAATTTTTTTTTTGTTTATTCAAATCCTCAGGGTATGTTGCCAACGTATCTTTTTCCAGAAAGTCTATTTTTATAGACTGTCTTTGATACTTGCTCATTACAATGATTATTTTAAGTAACTTTTTTTTTCTGTTAAGAATGTTAATGGTAATTATAGAAAATCTAGGAAAACATTTTTTAAAATCACCACCCAGATAACTACTGTTAACATTCTAGTGTATTTCTTTCCAGTGTCTGCCTATAAATACACATATATATATATTTTTATAAGTTTTCTTACAAAGTTGTGATCGTACTATATAAATGCTTTTTCACTTAGTCTGGTATTGTGAGAAGTGGCATAGCTTAATGGTGAAGGTTAATTAGGCCCTGGAGTTAGAATGCTATGTCCTGTTAGCTATGTGCCCTTGTGAATGCTGCTTAATCTTTTTGTACCTTAATTTCCTTCCTCTGATCTCAGGTGATCTCTGTTCTCTGGGGTCCGGAACTGTTCTCTGTCAGCAGTATACCCACTCTTCTCCCATTGGCCAGCTGGCTTTCCTCTTCCACTTGTCTTGCTCATACCCTTGGATCCCTTGCCCTGTGACTTCCATAATGCCTCCTCTAACCATGGGTCGCAATCTGCACGTGCCCGACTTCCTGAACGCCCCTGGGGAAGATCACACCGCAAGGAATATCAGTACCTCTGTCAATCTTTGTCCTTTTTTCTTTCTTTGTAATTTTTTCCTTGTTGAATTTTACTTATTTTTTAAATAGGTAATGCATGAAAATGATTTAATTTTTTTTCCCTGTAGTACAAGAGTGTAACTAGTGAAGAGAAATCTTCCTCCAGCCCATGTGCCCCATCCCCCGGTCATCCTCCCAAGAGACAGCCCCTTTTACTGTCTCTCTGTGTTCATGCTAGATGAAAGAAGCCAGACACAAAAACTACATACTATATGTAGCATATCATCTGTGTGGACTTGCAGTGTTATTTCACCTTAGCAATATCAACCTTGGATATTATTTATTTCAGTACGTATGATTCTACCTCATTTGTTTGTAATTAACAAAGTTTAAAGCATGCAATGAAACCTACAAGTCATAAAATCAATATGTAGCTGTGTAAAGATTAAAAGCTTTAGTATGTACAAAAAAGATTCCATACACAAAGTCAAAAGACAAATGGCCTCCACATTCAACTGGGCTTTCAGTACTGCTTAGGGATCCTTTTCCTCCACCCCTTTCTAAACAGTGACTATTTCAAACCTTCTGTTGCTCAGAGCTCCAACTTCATCCCTCCTTGTTTGCTTGTCTTCTTCACACAGAAAACTAGTCATTAGCTGGAAATGCTCTCAGCTTCCCACCACCAGACCTTTAAATATATTTGAACCTCTACCATCTAGTCCACCTCCTTCCTGTTAAAATGTAAGGTATCTCTCCCTCTGTCCAAAGCTAACGCTAATCTTGTGTTCTGATCCTGTCCCAACTTGTTTTAGTAGGACCGTTGCTCTATTGATTACCAGGGTCAAAAAACTGGAAGCCATCTTGCCCCACTACTGCTCCATGTCACCCCCTCCGTTACTGTGTCCTCCTGATATTTCCTGACTCTGTTCTCTCCTCTCTTTCTTGCTTTCACTGCTCAGGGTCTGGCCTTATCATTTCATGCCTGGACCATTGCAGGAGCCTCCTCCGTGGCCTCCGCCTTGCACCTTGCCATCCTGGGAGCCACCAGTATTGTATCTAAAACTCGAATCTGCTCATGTCCCCTGCCAAACACCCTTCACTGACCATCTGCCACCTACATCAGTTCCTCTCATCTGCTGTAGAGTGGGAGTAGAATCAACGTGTAATGAACCTCCTGGTTGGTGAGGGGCTTATCTATAATTTGGAAAAGCTTCTCCCACCCCATTTGAGCCACAGACCTTCAGGATAAAGTCTTGTCGCTTAAGGCCCTCTCTTCTATGACCCTCTATTGCCTGACTCTCCAGAATCAGTTGTCAGCACCTCTTGCCTTGTCCTATGATGCCAGCCTGCCACACACCTACTCCACTTCTTCCAGGAACATGCCTACTGTCCTACTTCACCAAGGCGCTATTGCGTGTCTCCCAAGTCTCAGCTCAGGCATGATCTGCTCTGACCCCCAGGCTGGGTAAGTTATACTCCCTCCTCTGGGCTCTTCTAGCGTCCTGCACATACCTAAGTGTTTCATTGAACTGTCTGATGATCTGCCTCCTAAGAAGCTGGTTGAACATTTTCCAACCCTGGTTGGCTTGGACTGTCTTTAGAATGTGGATCACATCTCACCCCCTGGTCACAAGCATTGGGTCCCTGCCTCAATTCTGGGTGAATGAGGAAAGTCCCACTTACCCCTTCAGAGCACTTGCTATGATATTAAAACTAAATTTAAATGATCTGCTTTGATGTCTGCTTTGATGTCTGTAAACATCTTAAGAACAAGGACTACATCTTGTTCATCTTTGTACCTGCAATAGCTTCCTAGGGCCTTGCACATACTTGGTGCACAGCTGAACCAAAAAGAAACGTGGCATACTACAGACTAGTTTAATGTTTTCTTGGTCATTGTCCTGGAACAGATGATCATAAAGACAGTTCATGAAATTAGGGTGAGTGTAAATTCCTGTAGTTATATCCAAAAATAACAGCTAGGCAAATATTGAGTGGGCAAATGTGGCTTCACAGCTGTGTATGTGAAAAGAGCTGGGGGCTTTCATTGAGGAAGCCTCGGCATGGGTCACCAGAGTGGGGAGGCTGCAGGATGTTGCTGGGGGCTTAGCCTGCTGCAGTGGTGACCTGAGCCCTGCTCTGTCAATGTCCCTCTTCTCTTGTGTCTTAAGTAGTTTCCCGCCTTCCCCCCAGCCTCCTAGCCTATAAATCTGCCCATGTTTCCCTCAACCTTTAAAAACCTTTTCCTACCCTGCGTCTTCCTCAAGGAACCTCCCTCTGTCCTATCCTTTCACACTCTTGAAAGAAGTGTCAAAAGGGTAAGATAGTACACAGTACTGGGGAAGCCAGTGCAGCTTGACCAAGGCAAGATCATGGATGCTTCATAGACACATCCAAACTCCCTGAGGGACCAAATTACTGGGCTGATGGCTGGGGGCCTTGGCCTTGGGGACATCTAGCTCGATTGGTATAACATAGTTTATAAAGAAAATGTTCTAAATCCTACTTTGGTGAGTAGCATCTGGGCTCTTAAAAGCTTGTGAGCAGCCATCTAAGATACTCCACTGGAAGCAAGGGAAAATAAAGAAAACCAAAGACACAAGGGAAAGATTAGTCCAAAGGACTAATGGACCACAACTGCCACAGCCTCCACCAGACTGATTCCAGCACAACTGGATGGTCCCTGGCTACCACCACTGACTACTAGGACAGGGATCACAATAGAGGTTCTCAGACAGATCTGGAGAAAAAAGTAGAACAAAACTAACTCACAAAAAAAAAGATCAGACTTACTGGCCTGACAGAGACTGGAGAAACCCTGAGAGTATGGCCTCTGGACACCCTTTTAACTCAGTACTGAAGTCACTCCTGAGGTTCACCCTTCAGCCAAAGATCAGACAGGCCCATAAAACAAAACAAGACTAAATGGTCACACCAGCTCAGGGGCAGGGACAAGAAGTCAGGAGGGGACAGGAAAGTTGGTAAGGGGGAACACAAGGTCAAGAGGTATAGCATGTTGACATGTCATGGGGTTGGCTAACAATGTCACAAAACAATATGTATATTAATTATTTAATGAGAAACTAATTTGCTCTGTAAACCTTCATCTAAAGTACAATAAAAAAAGATTCTTCACCAACACCATAAAAAAAAAAAAAAAAAAGTCAATACTCACTGCCTCTTGTCTCGTCACCATCCACTCTTTACTGCTCCAAAGATCCTTTTTCCTACTTTTGCTGCTAGGACACAACTTTCTTTTCATTCTTTCTCACTTCTCCTTCCTTCCACTCCTTCCACTCAGCAGACAACTTACCCTTGTTGAAAAGATAAAGACCGTTCGATGTGAGCATCCTCTCCACTTGATTTCACCCACTATGACGTCTTTGGACACATCACGTCTTCTCCCTCCTCCCTCTTCCGAGTCTGTGGCTCACCACCGCTTGTTCCCTTGATCCTATCTGCTCCTCAGAGACCTTGCTGAATCTTTCATCTCTGTTTTGTTGTAGTTCCTACCCATTCTATTCCTTCTACGTCCTAGCATGTGCAGATCTTCCCATCTTTAAAAATGCTACTGCCTTCTCTAGATTTTTCTGTACCTTCAGGAACTTCCTATGACTCCTTGCCCTTCACCACAGCCTTTTCCATCTCCCCATTTCTTACCAATTGCTTAATGTCATGTAGTCTGACATAGACCCAGATCACTCCATTGCAACCACTCTTCCAAATGGCATCAGAGACCTAACTGGCACATTTAATGCTTCTTTCTCTCACTCCCCTCAATTTTTATCCTCAGGATCTCTACACAGAATTTGACCTGCTTCTAACATTCTCCTCCCTTGGGATCCAGGGCAGTCCTCTCTACCTCCCTTGCTGTGTCCTTGCTCTTGCTTGGGTCCCTGCAGTGGCTGCTCTTCCCATCTTAGATATAGGCTGTCCCCAGTGCTCCATCCTTGATCTTTTTTCCTTCTTCACACTTTCCCCATTGTTTGTACTAATAAACAAAGAGATTGATAGAGGGTGCTGAGAAGACTGATAGAAGGTGCTAAGAAGACTTCTAGGTTAAAGGAAGTTCTTTGTGTTGGTTTGGTATTGTTGGTTTTTCATTGTTGCTGTTGTTGGTTTTTGTTTTGTAATGGCATGGGCATTAGGGCACGAAGGAGAGGGTTGGAAGGACACCAACAAACCATATGCCATTCTTCTACTATTTTCTGGACGTGCCCCAGACATTTCTTGTCCTCATAGTCCTTTGCTTATCATCTCTACTAGATGTGTTCTCTTCCCACTCTTAACTTCCGTAGACTTCCGTAGCATCCTGGTAATGCTTTAATGAAATGTTACATATTAGTCATTTTACTATGTATTACATCTTACATACTTCACCACTGGACTTAGGCTGTTGTGAGATCAGGACTTATAAGTGCATCCCTGGAGCACTCAGCAGAGATCCTTGCATATAAACGTGATGCCATCGATTCCAACTCATAGCGATCCTATAGGACAGAGTAGAACTGGCCCATAGAGTTTCCAAGGAGCGGCTAGTGGATTTGAACTGCTGACCTTTTGGTTAGCAGCCAAGCTCTTAACCACTGCACCGCCAGGGCTCCCCTCCTTGCATATAGTGGGTATTAAATAAATGCTTCCTCAGCAGCATCAACTAATGAGAAGAACATGAGTTTTAAGTGTAAACAGACCCAAGTTCAATCCTCATTCTGGCCTTGATCCTTACTAGTTGTGTGACCTTGAACAGATTAATTAACTTTCAAATTACAGTAATTGCCAGAAACTATTGGGAGGATTAAATGAGATAACGGATGCTCAGAAGATGCCAGATGAGATGGGAAGGAGCAGGAAGGAGTAGAGTGTGGTGAGAATCAGCATGGGGGATACTAGGCTACACAGTGAGACCAAAGCCAAGCATTTTTGCATGCTTTAGGATTTGGGGAAAAACAATTTGTGTGGCTGCCCTAGTTTTCCATAACACAGGATCCTCCCTGAGCAATCTACAGTTTGAGCCTGGGACTGGCCAGAAGTGGAAGGAGGAAAAATGACCCCAGTATCTGAGGACACATTGATATCACTTGATGTGTCTCCACCCCATAAATGGCCAGTTGTTGGAATTAGACTATACTTGGTATGGTCTTTTTTACTTTCACAGTCTTTCCTTAGATTGCTTTCCTGCTGGTCTTACTTTTTTTTTTCTGGCTCCTTCCCTCCCTTCACCTCCGCTATGTACATGCACATAATGCCTCAGACTCAGTTGCCCCCTTCTTTACTTTCCTTCCCTCGAAGTTTAGCTACTGAGTAGGACATTCCAAGCCCATATCTCAATTCTGGCATCTCTTCAAATGACATCACAAACTAATCCTGGAGCTGGGCAGATTTGTTCTTTACCCCCCAAAATCCTTTTGAAATGAGGAAGAGGCTGGCAAGTAGGCTAGTAAATCCATTTGGAGTGACCCAGGGTGCAGAGAACGTTTTATCTCCTTCATTTTTAGTTCAAAGAGCAGTCTACTCCAGCTTTGCATCCATTCCCCGCCGCCCCCCGCCAATGCTCACATCCTGTCTGACTCCAGCCCCCACCCCTGGAGCCAAGCGGAGAACCTGGCCCCTGGTGGTACCATGTACAGTTTTGCCTGGTTGGGTGGGTGGATAGATGAACTTTAGACCCTTGGAAGATTGGGATTTTCCTAACTGCATAACAGGACACCAGGAAGCAATGTGGTACTGTGGAAAGAGATATGAGTTCTGTTTCTTAGATGAGCCCTTAGCTTCTCTGTGTCTAGTTTAGTCCATCTGTAAAATAATATTGCACTCCTGCTTCACAGAGTGCTGAGAGGCTACATATGGTGTAAGTGTGAAAGCCCTTTGCTGAAGCCAAAGACAGCACCTCACCAGTGTTAGGGGTTGCAGAGTCCCACGTGAGCCCCAGTGCCCGGGATGGGCCTGGCACATCAGTTAAATGATTTCTTGCATTCATTCATTCATCCATGCAACCAGTATTGTTTGAATGCCTGCTCTGTGTCCTGCACTGTTCCAGAGGCTGGGGATTCAGCTGTGAACATGGCAAAGACCCTGCTCTCGCCGACCACTCAGTGGTCCAAGAACAAATCCCTAGAGTCCTAACTCCCTTCCCACTCTTTTGGCACTAACTCTAGACTATGTTGTCATTGTGACTTTTTTAAACCCAGCAAGATATGCTGGTGGAGAGCTTGCATTGTAAGGAGGCATCTCCAGCTTTAAGGAAAAAAAGAGATTTTTAAAATGAACAAAAAATAGGCCAGGTTCCTTGCTGATCAAGCAGTTTGAAACTCCTTGAGGGAGCTTTTTTGGATTCTTATGTGAAGAGATGAGAAAGAAGTTTCAGATATTACTCCCACCACTACCCCTGCAGTTGACAGGGCTGCAGCCTCCAGGCCTCTTCTTGCAGGGGACCAGGGAAGGAAGATGATTACCTGGTGCTCTGCAAGCACCAGCTTTAGCTAGGAATGGTGCCAGAGTGACACCTTGGCCCCACTTTGGCCCCACTGGGAGCAGCTCATGGCCACGGAGTGTGCAGCCTGTGCTGGTAGCTAGGCTGCTTACAGGTTATTCACTATCTTTTATAATCCTCTCCATAACTCTTGATCATCTCTGGAGAACTGAGGCTTAGGGAGGGTAAGGACTGTGGTCTAGGTCATGCAGCTATCCATGGTAGAGGCAGAATCCTCATTCTTACCAAGATTCTAGGAGCCAGGCAAGGTGGCAGAGCAGTGAGGTTGATGGGGCAAGATCTGGCAAGAGACTCTATGTAATTAATAAAACCTAAGTTACACCCACAAGGACATATTTTATTATTTATTAATAGAACTTAGCAATAAAGGGACCTGTTTGGAGCTCAGAAAATTTTATGGGCATTAATAGCTTCCTAAGTACTTTCACATATGTAATTTTTCATTTGATCTTTACAACAACCTCTGGGAGAGGTTTTTTTAAATATCTATTTTATGGGCAAAGAAACTAAGGCTCACCAGAGGTAAGATGCCTCAGATTATGTAACTTGTGTGGGGTGGGGGGGTCTGACAGATGCCAACAACAGCCCTATCAAGGACAGAGGTAACCCCTAACCCTGGGGAGGAGCAGGAATGCTTCAGCTTAATGAGGTCACAGTTGGTTTTTCCCCCAATTTTTATTACCCCAGTCAAGTGTTCTAATGAAAATAACTGACGTGTATGTTTTTTACACGTCTTTTTATTAGGACATGAGTTAAGCTTTGCCTCTGTACTCTCACCATTCATTATAAAGATTGTTACTTCGAGTGATGTCAGTATATTTTGTAAGGGTATGGAATTTTTCCTGTGCATGTGCTTCAAGGGTCTCACTTGAAGTTTGGAAGACCTGCTTGGCCTGGACTGGGCTTGGGATAAGACCAGTTTCCTGCCCTCAAAGAGTCAACCGAATTGAATCATCCCACTAGAGTGACAGCTGTATGTAAAGTGCTCTGGGGAGGCTGGGGGAGACTGCAGGGAAGAGGTGTGTGTGTGTGTGTGTGTGTGTGTGTGTGTGTGTTTCTCTGCCGGGGAGAGAGAGAAAGGGACAGTGGGAAGCCTTAGAGGGAGAGCAGGTGGCTTGTGCAAAGGCCCCAAGCCTGGTGTGCTCACCATGGGGCACCTGAAGGGTAGGCCATTTGGGGAGGAATAATGGAGACAAGGCTGGAAGGGGTGCAAGCCAGAGGAAGTCCACTGGGATTCACCCTTGAAAGCCATGGGGAGCTCTTGGGAGTTTGTATTAGTCAGGGGTTTATATTTGTGTGTGTGTGTGTGTGTGTGTGTGTGTGTGTGTGTGTATAGGGTGGGGATTGATTTATTTTAAGGAATTGGCTCATGCATTTCTGAGGTCTGGCAAGTCCTAAATCTGTAGACCAAGTGACAGTCTGGAAAATCCAGCAGGATATTTATGTTACAGTCTTGAAGCAGAATTCCTTCTCTCCAAGGAATCTCAGTTTTTGCTCTTAAGGCCTTCAACTGATTGGATGATACCCACCCACCTTGTGGAGTGTAATTCCGCTTTACTTAAGATCAACTGATTTAAATGTTGCTGTCGGCTCCGACTCATGGTGACCCCGTGTGCAACAGAACGAAATGTTGCTCAGTCCTGTGCCATCTTCATGATTGTTGGTGTGCTTGATTCCATTGTTGCAGCCACTGAGTATTCTGAGTACCTTCCAACCTAGGGGGCTCATCTTAACACCTTCATAGCAACATCTAGACTAGTGTTTGATCAAACAACTGGACACTATACCCTAGCCAAATTGACGTGTAAAATTAACCATCACAAGGTTTTTGAGGGGATGACCTGCTCAAGCCTGTGTTTCCCAACGATCCCAGTGGTGGTATGCCGGGAGTCTAGAAATGAGGAGACCAGTGTCCCCAGCACCTCACCACCTAAGACCAGGATACCATGACTGAAATGCACTGTGACCAAAATGGAGCCCGCCCTAAAGTCTCTGCTGAGGCCTGATGGACACTTAGCTCTGGAGGGCTTTCAGAGGGAGCAGCAACAGCCCCTGTCCTTGGGAAGCCCACAGCCCTGAGGTAGGTGAGCAGGGCTCCAGACCTCTTTGACCAAGGGCCAGCTGTGTGAGGTAGGCAGTGAGGGCAGTGGGAATTCGTGCGCCTCTCAGTACTGCTGCCCCTCCTGCCTCGTGCCTCACCTCACGATCCCAAACTTCCCCGCAGGGGCCCTCCCTAATCTCACCTCCCTGCACATGCTCACACCTCTGCTGGAACACCTCTATCTTGCTTTTTGGAAAGTGTCACCGTCTCCAGGAAGATGTCCGTTTGCACACCCATCCCAGCCCCTCCTTGGTGTTCCCTTGATGTATTTTAAGGAATTTATTTTAAGGAATAAGATTATCCCCCTGTGGCCTGGAATGATCTGAGGGCTGGGGCCCTGGCTTTATTTGTCTCAGTTTTCACAGCACTCGGGCTGGTGCCATGCATACATTGTTGTTGTTAGCTGCTCTCGGATTGGCCCCTGACTCATTGTGACCCCACGCACAACAGAACAAAATGCTGCTTGGTCCTGCGCCATTCCCAGGGTCAGTTGCAGCTTGTACTGTAAGGTTTTCATTGGCTGATTTCAGAAGTAGTTTGCAAGGCCTTTCCTCCTAGTCCTTCTTAGTCTGCAAGCTCTGCTGAAACCTGTTCAGCATCATAGCAACACCAAAGCCTTCAATGACAGACAGGTGGTGGCTGCACATGAGGTGCCTTGGCTGGGAATTGAACCCGGGTCTCCTGCGTGGAAGATGAGAATTCTACCACCAAACCAATGTCTCCATGCATACAGTAGACACTCACTAAAAGTTTACTAGACTAAACTAGAAGGGAGAGGCCAGTAAGGGCTGGGTTAATATGAGGGAGCATGGAGTGCATATGAGCAGTCAGGCAGGCGTGGGTGAAGGGGTGGGCAAAGGGCGCCAAATGCAAAGAAGGATGACAGTTGGCAGAGAGAGGCCAGATTCTAGAGGGGTTTGGATCAGATTCAGTGGATAACTAGGACTAATCACCAGGACGGGTGACTGCAGAGCCAGCTAACATTACTGAGCACCTCCTGGGAGCCTATGCTGCGTGCTCTCATTTGCATTAGTTCCTTTAATCGGCCCAAGAGTGGCTATTACAGGAGGAGAACTACAACTCCGCATTCACCCCGAAACAGAAGCAAAGTGTCTTCTAAAAAGTGTTGGGTTGTAAATACAACTTTCTATAACTACCTCCTTTCTGCCTCAGCCCTCTGGGATGTTTGTCTTCATATGCTCTCCTACTCCAGTGTGCTGTTTAAATGATTTTTATTACTGACATTAATACTTAACGTATGCATGGTGATTTAATAAAAATGGTAGCTAACTCTGATAACACTAGGTGTACCAGGCAATTTTCCAAGTGCCTTACATATATTAATTTCTTCAGTCCTCAAAACAACCCTAAGAGGTAGTACTATTATTAGCCGTTCTGTAGAGGGGGAAACTGAGGCACCAAGGTACTGAGTGACTTGCCCACGAACTTGAGCAGAGTGAATGCCGGAGCCAGGGTTCCAGCCCAGGGTCTCATCTGATTTTCATAGTGACCTCCCCAAGGCCATACAGCAAGTAAGAGCTGGAGGCAAAACTTGAACTTGGGGATTCTAACTTAAAAGCCCCTCTTCATTCAACCTCCCTATTCTGCCTTCAGAATCCTGGGATGTTTTTATTGAGAGGAGGGTCTTTGAGGACCCTCTCAACCTCCCACCTTCTCTTGTGGGCCACAGTGCTCACAGGTGCCCCCGTATTAGCCTGTGTGAGAGCAGCTGCCTCCTGCGGAATGATTTTTCAACACGGCCCGCGTTGTGATTCTTAAAAAGTGCTATGTAGGATGAACAAGCACTTAAAAATCATCCAAGATCAGTTGTTGTTGTTGTTTTTTGGGGGTGGGGGCTGTGTTTTCCTTTCTCTTCCCTCCTCTCCACCCTGTACCCCCAAGACTTGTCAATTGCTGCCAGCTGCCAGCTGGGCCAGGCTGGCTTCCTGTAAGGCTGTAATAACATGGAATTAGCCTGGCTGCTGCCCCCTCCAGCCCAGAGATGCCTGTGATTGGTCACTCCCCTCAGCCTGCTCCATGCTCCAGGGACGGGTTGGTCTCATAAATAACTGGGCAGAGACAAATTCCTGGACTTGTCCTCCTGGGGAGGAGCAGTGGAAAAACCCCTCTGAGTTAGAGGTTGACAGCTTCTGGGCCAGGCCAGTTGAAGGTGCCCAAAATTCCTGCCTACAGGAAGGAGCCGGGCGGCAGGGGCAGAGAGCTCTGGCAGCCTGGGCGCCCTGAGTTGAGGTTTCCAGGCTGTCTGCTGACTCGGGCTTGGCTGAGTGGCTCCCATCTGTCTCGGTGCCTGTAACAGGCCCCCCAGCCCACCCTGACGGCCACCTCAGCCTGCTGGGAGTGGCTTAAGAAATCAGCAAGTCTTTGCTGCCCAGAGCCCACCAGCTAAAAGCAGCACCCGAAGACCAGGCCAGCTTTCCTCCTCAGCGGGGTCTATCTTGAAGAATGAATATAGGTTCTGGGGGTGGTGCTAGGCATTTCTGAATAGCTCAGCCAGGCTTAGCGTCTCTCTTTCCCCTGTGAGTCCAGGTGTGTGGGAGGGGCTCCTGGACACCTTTGTTTAGTATGTGGGGAATGACAGTGTAAAGAGGGAAAAGAAATTTGCCACTAGGAGAAGACTATGGCCAAGGGATGGAAAATTCCAGGTGGAAGCTAGGAAATTCCCAGTATAGGAGAAGTGGTAAGGGAAGTGCGGCATTTCCTTATCTTCCCCGCATCCCTGGGCTTCAGCCAAGACTGGGGCAACTGGGGGCAGAGGTGGGGGATGGGGTGGGAGCAGGGCTGGGTTTCCTGAGCCTCAGCTGCAGTTGTTCAGTTGATTGGTTGTTCCCAGTCTTGACTGTACATCGCAGTTGCCTGGGGAGCTTTAAAATTCTGATGCCCAAGCCGTCCCCAGACCAGGTACATCAGAATCCCTGGGTGCAGCCCCAGCTCCCAGGTGACCACAGTGTGTAGCTGGGATGGAGAACCACTGGCAGCAATACGAGCCTTGGTTCTCCTCCACCCTCAGTTCTCTTCTACTTTCCTGCACTTTAACTTCTGATACCTCAAATTCAGAGATATGTACTGCCATGCCCGGCACCATGACCTTCATAGGACATACCCCCAGGGCTGGAAGCATTTGCAAACTGCTCTTCTGTGATTTCATTAAAAAGTGTCCCTTATAAACAAGGGAGAGGATCAGTTTGAAAGTTGTACTTAAGATCCAACACCAAAAAAGCTCACACTAGTTGCCATCATGTCTGTTCTGACTCATGGCGACCCCACATGTGTCAGAGTAGAACTGTGCTTCGTAGGGTTTTCAGTGGCTGATTCTTCGGAAATATATTGCCAGGCCTTTTTTCCAGTGAACCTCTGGGTGGATTCAAACTTACAACCTGTGCCACCTAGGGACTCCTAAGATCCAATAGGGGTTAAAAATAAAAGCTCACCTTAGCCTACAAGCAGAAAAATGAATGGCCCATCCTCTGAGAGCTCTCCTGCCTTCCCCTGAGTTGGGTTCTCATCGTTGTGACCAAGTGAGCCTCCCACATGGCTCCCTGGCCCCTGACACAGGTGGCTCCCAAATGTGTGTCTCTGGGCCTGACCTGCCTGAGCTGTGGCCTCCACTGCGTCCATTGTGCCTCTCAGTGGCTGATGAACCAGCAGTGCAGACTTAGTGTAGTTAAGACCATGTTTTTCCTCCAACTGTTCTGGAAAACAGGGCCCTTGCCCTGATTGCTCCTGAATCTTCTTAATGGCTTCTCTTCTTCCCAGTCTCCCAGGGTCAAACTTTTGGTCAGGCCGACTTCACCTCTCCTTCATCCCTACAGCGGGTCTCTTCTCTCCCCTTCTCCTCTCCTTGAAGACATGATCCCAGTTCAGGCTCCTGTCTCCTTGGTCCAGCCCTGCTGCCCGTGACTTCCCACTGCTTCTAGCCTATTCCTCTCTGGTACCTCCCAGGCCCCACTGCCAGTGCTGGCCTAAAACACTACTGGGCAGGAGAAAACCTGCAGGCTGGAGGGACCTTGGGAGCCATGCACTTAGCACACCCTCTGATGCTTGAGTCCCACAACAGCATCCTCACCAGGTGCTCCGCCAGCCTCAGCCTGAGCTCACAGGTAAGGAGGTGCTTAATTCCTCGTTATCTCTTGAGGCCAAGAATCCATATCTGGCTGGCTCTTCATCATATCTCTTCTTACACAGTAGCCCTTGATGGCTTCCTGTTGCCTGCAGGGGGGTGCTTATGTGTTCTAGCATGGAATTCCTTTCCTTGCTGTACCTCTCTGTTATGCATTGAATTATGTCCCCTAAAAAGATACATTGAAGCTCTAACCCCCGGTACCTGTGAACCTGGCCTTATTTGAAAATAGGGTCTTTGAAGATATTATCAGTTAAGTTAATATGAGGTCATACTGCAGTAGGGTGGGCCCTAATCCTGTATAACTGGTGTTCTTATAAAAAGAGGAGGAGAGGAAATGGGAGCAAGTTGGCGGATTAAGTACTCACCCCCATTTATCCCCCACCAACTAACCCACTTAATAACAAATAAAAACAAACACAGACTGAGATCTCAGAACTCCAAATGACAGCTAAAGTATTGGAGAGTTGAAGTGAGTCCAAAAATGGGAAAGGAGGAACGAGGGCGGCACAGAAGCTGGAGATGCTAGCCACTGACACCTAGAGGACTCAGCTCATCATGGCCATTTTGGGATGCGGATGAGCAACATCCTGAACAAAGAACATAGGATAGGAGATAAATTAAGGGACGTGTAGCCTGATTTTTTTTTTTTAATTGTACTTTAGATGAAGGTTTAAAAAACGGTTTCTCAAACACTTAGTACACATATTGTTTTATGACAATGGTTAACAACCCCACGACATGTCAACACTGTCTCTTCTCAACCTTGGGTTCCCTATCACCAGCTTTCCTGTCCTCTCCTGCTTTCTAGTCCTTGTCCCTGGACTGTTGTGCCCCATTAGTCTCGTTTTGTTTTATAGAGCTGTCTAATCCTTGGCTGAAGAGTGAACCTCGGAAGTGACTTCATTACTCAGCTGAAAGGGTGTCCGGGGGCCATACTCTTGGGGTTTCTCCAGTCTCTATCAGGCCAGTAAGTGTGGTCTTCTTATAAAATTTTTTTTTATTGTACTTTAGATGAACATCTACAGGTTTCTCATTAAACAGTTAGTACACATATTGTTTTATGACATTGGTTAACAACCCCACGACATGTCAACACTCTCCCTTCTCGACCTTAGAGGACCTTTTTTTTTTTGGTGAAAATATACATAGCCAAAATTACAGCATTTCAAAAGTTTCTACATGTACAATTCAGTGACATTGATCTCATTCTTCCAGTTGTGCTGCTATTCTCACTATCCTTTTCCAGATTATTCCATCACCATTATCTTCAACTCACTGCCCCTTAGGCTTCCCATCAAACCCCTTGAGTTGCTGTTGTCAATTTGATCTCACATAATTCTTTTTTTTTTTTTTTTTT
>NW_004444013.1:763436-764498 GCF_000243295.1 Trichechus manatus latirostris
ACACATATTGCCCTATGACAATGGTTAACAAACCCACGACATGTCAACACTGACCCTTCTCAACCTTCGGTTCCCTATCACCAGCTTTCCTATTCCCTCTTGCCTTCTAGTCCTTGTCCCTGGACTGCTGTGCCTCATTAGTCCGGTTTTGTTTTATGAGGCTGTCCAATCCCCATGAAAATGGTGAACCTCAGGAGTGACTTCATTACTGAGCTAAAAGGGTGTCTGGGGGCCATACTCTCGGGGTTTCTCCAGTCTGGCAGTCCAGTAATTCTGGCCTTTTTTTTTGTGAGTTAGAATTTTTTTCTACATCGTTTTTCAGCTCTGTCCAAAACCCGCTGTTGTGATCCCGGTCAGAGCAGTCAGTGGTCCAGGCACCATCTAGCTGTACTAGGCTCAGTCTGGTGGAGGCCTTGGTAGCTATGGTCCATTAGTCCTTTGGACTAATCTTTTCCTTGTATCTTGTTCTCTTCATTCTCCCTTGCTTCCAAAGGGGTGAGACCAGTGGAGTATCTTAGATGGCTGCTCACAGGCTTTTAAGACTCCAGATGCTACTCATCAAGGTAGAGTGTAGAACATTGTCTTTATAAACTGCCAGTTGAGCTGGATGTTCCCCAAGACCATGGTCCCCGCAGCCCTCTGCCCAGCAATTCAGTCCCTCAGGGAGTTTGGAAGTGTCTGTGGAGCTTCCATGACCTTGTGTAGGACAAGTAGTGCCGGCTTCCCCAGTATTGTGCACTGTCTTACACTTCACCAAAGTTACCACTTATCTATCATTTATTTAGTTCCCCCCAAACCCTTTCATCCCTCATAACCAACAAAGATTGTTTCATTTTGTTTGTAAATTTTACATGAGTTTTTACAATAGAGGTCTCATACAATATTTGTCCTTTTCTGATTGACTTATTTCACTCAGCATGTCCTCCAGTTTCATCTATGTTATGAAATGCTTCACAGATTCATCATTGTTCTTTATCTTTGCATAATACTCCATTGTGTGTATGTACCATAGTTTGTTTATCCATTCATCTGTTGATGGGCATCTAGGTTGTTTCCATCTTT
>NW_004444013.1:765207-782229 GCF_000243295.1 Trichechus manatus latirostris
GAAGGACTTCCTTTAATAAGTCTTGTAAGTTTGGTTTGGTTTTTACATAGTCCCTTAATTTCTGTTTATCTGGAAATGACCTAATTTCACCATCACATTTGAATCAGAGTTTTTCAGGGTATATGTATTATTCTTGACTGGCAATTTTTTTCTTTCAAGGTTTTACATATGTCATCCCATTGCCTTCTTGCCTGCATGGTTTCTCCTGAATCATCCGAGCTTAGTCTTATTGTTTCTCCTTTGTGTGTGACTTTTTGTTTTTCTCGAGCTGCTCTCAGGGTTCTTTGTCTTTGATTTTAGTGAGTATGATTATGATATCCCTTGGTGATTTTCTTTTGGGGTTTACCCTATATGAGGTTCACTGAGCTTCTTGGATGGTCAGCTTTTCATCTTTCATGATATTGGGGACGTTTTTTGTCAGCAATTCTTCAGTGATCCTCTCTGCGTTTTCTGTTTTCTCCCCCTGTTCTGGAACTCCGATCACTCGCAGATTTTTGCTTTTGATTGTATCCCACATAATTCTCAGGGTTTCTTCATTTTTCTTCACTCTTTTTTCCAATTTTTCCTCAAAAAGAGTTGTATCCAAGTGTTTGTCTTCAATTTCGCTGATGCTATCTACCATCGCTTCAGACCTGCTCCTCAGCCCTTCTATGACAGTGTACATTTCTGAAATCTTGTTGTTTATCTTTGGATTTCTAATTGTTTTTGTATGATTTCTAGTTGTGAATTTATTTTAGCATTTTGTTCCTGTATTATTTTCTTGAATTCTTCCACTTTTTGGCTGTATTTTCCATGAATTTATCTGTTTTTTCCATGAATTTGTCCATTTTTTCTTCATTTTTGTCTGCTTTTTCTTCAACTCTTGGATAATTCTGAATATTAGAGATTTGAATTCCCTATCAGTTAGATCTAGTGCCTTTTCTTCTACTGGAAGGTCATCTGGTGTTTTATTTTGGATGCCTACTGGAACCCTCCTGTCCTATTTTTATAAATGTTTTGATATTGTATGCTGTCTTTGGGGCATTCAGTGGTTATTTTCCTCATTTATTGATTGCTTATTTGTTTGTTTCGTCCTGCTTTTTTGTTTTATTTGGTTATGTCTGAACAGGCGGGCTGTGAGTTCTTTGTTGTCTGCTCGTCTGTGGGCACGATACTTTTCACTTCCTTCTCCAGTGGGTGGGGTCAGTCACTCAGGTATGGTACAGCAGGGCAGGTCCAGCTGAAGGAGAGTTGCTGCAATGGGTTGTTTGTGGCACGTACCAGGGCTGACAGTGCGGACCGGGAATCAGTGCAGGGCAGGTTCCAGTAGGCTGTGCCTGTGCTGCTTGTGAGTGTGATGTTCAGCACACGGTGCAGGTAGGCAGGAAGGAGGGGGCAGATTGTGATGTGTGGAGCTAAGATGGGTATGGGAAAGATGAGAGAGAGGAGAGAGGAACAGGAGCCAAAAACATACCCACAAACAAAAAAGAGTGCTAAGGGAGTTTGCTATTGGAGTGGAGAGATGAGAGACTGAGAAATGGGGAAAAACAAAAAGAAAAGGGTAAAAGAAAAAGATGAATAAATCGAGAAACTGGAAATGAAGAAAGACAAAAAGGACTAAGAGAGAGAAGAAAATAAAACAAAGAAAAAAAAAAAACCCAAAAACAAAACTGAAAAAAAAAAAAAAAGAACAAGAAGAAAGAAATGCCCCCAGGGATGTCCCTGTGCATCTGCACAGAGTAATGGAGTAGCTTCCAAGCCGTGCGGTACTGCCCAGCTAGAAGGGGCTCCGAAGCCGAGAAAAGTAAAAGAAAACAAACAAACAAACAAATCAGAGCAAACAAACAAACAAAAAAGCCCTGGGGGTCCCCAGCGTGGCGGCACGGGCTAGGAAGCAGTTTCACAGTCAAGCGGTGTTTCACAGCCTTTCAGGAAGAAGCAAAGATGGCGCACAGAGCCAGGTATTTAAGAGAAAGGCGGGGGAGGTGGTGAGAGGTAAGGAAGAAATCTAAAGAAGCGGAAAAAAGCAACACTAGCAGCCAACAAAAGGCACTCAGCGAGCCAGCCAGTGCGGGTGGGTGGAATCCAAGTGCTTCCTGGCCAAGAGACTGTGGCTGCAGGTAGCAGAGGAGGCTAAGTGGGGGTGAAGAAGGGTGGAGGCGGGAAAGCGTATATCGCTGGTTACTGGTTGTTCTGTCTTCTACTCGAAGCTCCGTGAAGCTGCTTTCTCATACCCCCTGTTTGCTGATCTCCAGTAGGAGTCCAAGATGGCAGATCCGTGCTGTGGTAACTGATAGGGGACTTCTGCATGTATCTCTCCTCACACTCTGTTCTCGGCCAGTTTCTTATCCCATTTGGTGCTTAGCTGAGTTCTTTATCTCTTCATTTGATGCTTAGGGTTTCAGGATTGATGTGTATCTTAGTTGTCTAGTGTTGCTATAACAGATACACTACAAGTGGATCGTTTTAACAAGAGAAGTTTATCTCCTTACAGTAAAGTAGGCTAAAAGTCCAAATTCAAGATGTCAGCTCCAGGGGAAGGCTTTCTCTCTCTCGACCTTCTCATCAGTGTTTCCCCGGACTAGGAGCTTCTCGGCACAGGGATCCCAGTACAAAGGACACACTCTACTCCCGGCACTGCTTTCTTGATGGTATGAGGTCCCCAAGTCTCTGCTTGCTTCCCTTTCCTTTTATCTCTTGAGAGATAAAAGATGGTGCAGGCCACACCCCAGGGAAGCTCCCTTTACACTGGATCAGGGATGTGACCTCGGTAAGGGTGGTGTTACAATCCCACCCTAATCCTCTTTAACATAAAATTACAATCACAAAATGGAGGCCAACCACACAATTCTGGGAATCATAGACCAGCCAAACTGATACACACATTTTTTGGGGGACATAATTCAAACCATGACAACGTGTGACTCTGTTTGACTTAGTTTTTCTCAGTCTAGTCTTTTTTTTGTGAGTTAGAATTTTGTTCTACATTTTTCTCCAGCTCTGTCCGGGACCCTCTGTTGTGATCCTTGTCAGAGCAGTTGGTGGTGGTAGCCAGGCACCATCTAATTATACTGGACTTAGTCTGGTAGAGGCCTTGGTAGTTGTGGTCCATTACTCCTTTGGACTAGTCTTTCCCTTGTATCTTGTTTTCTTCATTGTCCCTTGCTTCCGAAGGAGTGAGACCAGTGGAATATCTTATGTGGCTGCTCACAGGCTTTTAAGACCCCAGATGCTACTCACCAAGATAGAATGTAAAACTTTGTCTTTATAAACTGTGTTATGCCAGTTGAGCTAGATGTTCCCTGAGACCATGGTCGCCACAGCCCTCTGCCCAGCAATTCGGTCCCTCAGGGAGTTTGGATATGTCTATGGAGCTTCTATGACCTTTCCTTGTACAGTTTGTGCTGGCTTCCTCAATATTGTGTACTGTCTTACCCTTCATCAAAGTTACTACTTATCTATTGTCTATTTAGTATTCACCTCCCAAGCCTCCCATCCCTCGTAACCAACAAAGATTGTTGCTTTTTGTGTGTAAACTTTTTCTTGAGTTTTTACAGTAGTGGTCTTATACAGTATTTGTCCTTTTGTGATTGACTTATTTCACTCAGCATAATGTCCTCCAGGTTCGTCCATGTTATAAGATGCTGCACAGATTCATCATGGTTCTTTATTGTTCTGTGGCCTGATTTTTAAGGCACTTCAGATTTGCTGTGGGAGTTTTCGGGCTGCACCCTTGGGAGGGGACAGAGGGAGATGAAGGCGCTGCAGGTAAGTCCTGTTGAATCTTACTGAGACGCGAGGCAGACTCTGGGACCTAGAGAAAAGTCCACGTGCCAGCCATCATCTGGAGTGAGAAAAACACTTCAGACAGGTAACACAGAGAAATACAACTGACTCCTTGCCCACAGCAGGATATTGTGAGAGAGCCTGTACAGGGACGCGCATGAAGGAAAGACATAAAATGCTCCCCACCTTCACCTTGGGAAAGCCAAGCCACACCACTTACATCCATGTCCATGTCCATGTCCAGCGAAAAACCCCAGCAGATGTGCATTGACCTGCAGAGGTTAAGCTTTATCCCAAACTTCCTTTACCCAAAACTAGGGGTAAGGGAAGCCAATGCCAGTGGTCCCCTCAGGGCCACAGCCAAAGTCTCAGTGGGTAGAGGGAGCTAACACATCAGCAAAATTAGCCACCTCATGGAGAGCCAGCCAGAATGAGCACCCAAAGACTTAAGCACCCAGACAGAACTGACTCACTGCTAGGAAAAAACCTAAGTACAAGACTTCGCTCTCGTGGTTCTTAGAAGATCCCATTTAAAAAAACCCATTGCTGTTGAATCAATTCTGACTCATAGTGACCCTATAGGACAGAGTAGAACTGCCGCATAGAGTTTCCAAGGAGTGACTGGTGGATTTGAACTCTGAGCTTTTGGTTAGCAGCCAAATGCTTAACCACTCTGCCACAAAGGCTCCAGAGAAGATAGCAGAGCTAAATCTAACAAATATAATTCCCCTGGAAAATCAGGAAACTTAGAATTTAAAATATAAAATAAAAAAATCAAAATGTCCCAAGTTCATAACTCAAAATGGATCAAAGACCTGAATATAAAATCTAAAACGATAAAGATCATAGAAGAAAAAATAGGGACAATGCTAGGAGCCCTAATACATGGCATAAACAGAATACAAACCGTAAGTAACAATGCACAAATACCAGAAGAGAAACTGGATAACTGGGATCTCCTAAAAATCATACACTTATGCTCATCAAAAGACTTCACCAAAAAAGTAAAAAGACAGTCTACAGACTGGGGAAAAATTTTTGGCTATGACAAGTCTGATCAGTGTCTAATCTCTGAAATCTACAAGATATTGCAAAACCTCAACAACAAAAAGACAAATAATGCAATTAAAAAATGGGCAAAGGACAAGATGCATCACTTGGTCCCAACCCACCTGGAATAAAGGAGAATGAAGAACACCAAAGTCACAAAGAAAGCATTAGCCCAAGCGACAGAAAGGGCCACATAAACCAGACTCTGCATCAGCCTGAGACCAGAAGAACTAGATGGGGCCTGGCTACCAACAATGACTGCCCTGACTGGGAATACAACAGAGAGTCCATGTAGGAGCATGAGAGAAGTGGAATGCAGAACTCAAATTCTAGTAAAAAGACAAGACTTAATGGTCTGACTGAGACTGGAGGAACCCCAGAAAGCATGGTCCTTGTACTCTTTGTCAACCCAGCAATGAAACCATTCCCGAGGCCAACTCTTCAGTCAAAGATTAGACTAGACTATGGGACATAAAATGATACTTGTGAAGGGTGTGCCTCTTAGCTCAAGTAGATACATAAGACTAAATGGACATCTCCTGTCCAGAGATGAGATGAGAAGGCAGGGTTAGCAGCTGATTGAGTGGACACGGGAAATCGGGTGGAAAGGAGGAGTGTTCAGTCACAGTATAGGGAGAGCAATTATGGTACATAACAATGTATGTATAAATTTTTGTATGAGAGACTAACTTGAATTGTAAACTTTCACTTAAAGTACAAGAATTAAAAAAAAAAAAAGGGCAAAGGATATGAACAGGCATTTCACCAAGAAGACATTCAGGTGGCTAACAGACACATGAGAACATGCCCACGATCAGTAGTCATTAGAGAAATGCAAATCAAAACTACAATGAGATACCATCTCACCCCAACAAGGCTAGCATTAATTGAAAAAACAGCAAATAATAAATTTTAGAGAGGTTGTAGAGTGACTGGAACACTTATTCACTGTTGGTGGGAATGAAAAATGGTACAACCACTTTGGAAATCAATTTGGCGCTTCCTTAAAAAGTTAGAAATAGAAGTACCGTATGATTCAGCAATCTTGCTCCTTGGAATATATCCTAGAGAAATAAGAGCCATCACACAAATAGATATATGCAAAGCCATGTTCATTGCAGCACTGTTCACGATAGCAAAAAGATGGAGACAACCTAGGTGCGCATCAATGGACAAATGAATAGACAGATTATGGTGTATTCACACAGTGGAATACTACGCAATGATAAAGAATGATGGTAAATCCGTGAAACATCTTATAACATGGAGGAATCTGAAAGGCATTATGCTGAGTGAATTTAGTCAGTCACAAAAGGACAAATATTATACAAGACTGCTATTATAAGAACTCAAGAAAAGGTTTAAACACAGAAGAAGACATTCTTTGATGGTTATGAGGGTGGGGAGGGAGGGAGAGTGTTATTCACTAACGAGTTATCTTAGGTGAAGGGAAGGACAGCACACACTACAGGGGAAGTCAGCACAACTGGACTAAACTAAAGCTAAGAAGTTTACAACCAAACACTTCGGGGGACAGAGTAGCAGGGGTGAGGGCCTGCAAACCATGGTTTCAGGGAACATCTAGGTCAATTGGCATAACAAAGTTTATTAAAATGTTCCGCATCCTACTTTGGTGAGTGGCATCTGGGTTCTTAAAAGCTAGGAAGTGGCCATCTAAGATGCATCGGTTGGTCTCAACTCACCTGGAGTAAAGGAGAAAGAAGAACACCAAAGACACAAGGAAAGTATTAGCCGAAGAGACAGAAAGGGCAACATAAACCAGAGTCTGCATCAGCCTGAGACCAGAAGAACTAGATGGTCCCTGGCTACCACCAATGACTGCCCTGACAAGGATCACAACAGAGAGTCCCTGACAGAGCAGGAGAAAGGTGGGTGCAGAACTCAAATTCTAGTGACAAGACCAGACTTAATGATCTGACTGAAACTGGAGGAACCCCAGAAGGCACGGTCCCTGTACTCTCTGTCATCCCAGAACTAAAACCATTCCTGAGGCCAACTCTTAAGACAAAGATTAGACTGGACTATGGGACATAAAATGATACTCTTGAAGAGTGTGCTTCTTAGCTCAAGTAGATTCATGAGAATAAATGGGCAGTTCCTGTCTGGAGGTGAGATGAGAAGGCAGAGAGGGTCAGGAGCTGGTTGAATGGAAATGGGAAATCAGAGGTGGAAAGGAGGAGTGTGGTGTCACAGTACAGGGAGAGCAACTAGGGTCACATAAAATGTATGTATAAATTTTTGTATGAGAGACTAACTTGCATTGTAAACTTTCACTTAAAGTAAAACAATTTAAAAAAAATGTCCCAGGTTCAACAAAAAGTAAAAAAACACACAACATCACAAGAGAAGAAGGACCAATCAAAATGAAAACATGAAGAAGAGGAAATTTCTCCTATGGAGACCAGGTTAGTGGAAAAAATAGGCTACTTCCAAACAGTGGTGCTAAATATGTTTAAAGAAAGCAAAAAGCACACAGAAAACAAACTAATGGAGACCGGAAAATAAATTGAGGAACAAAATGCAAAACTCAATAAGGAAATTGAAAACATAAAAAGAGAGAGAGAGAGAGAGAACTACGGGAACTCAAGACTATAGCAATCGATTTAGAAATACAAAAGAAACAACAACAGCGTTGAACAGAAAATAGAATATGTTAACTATAAGGCAGAGTAACTGAACTTATCAACTCTCAAGAGAAGTGAAAAGAACACAAAAGTGAACAAAGCCAAATGGAAATATGGCATTCAATTAAAAAATCTAACATTGTAATTACTGGAATTCCAGAGCACCATGACACTAATAAAGGCATACAAAGAATTTTCCAAGAAGTAATCATAGAGAATTTCCCAGACCTACACAGAGAACCAAGCCTGCAATTAGAAGAAATACAAAAAGATCAACCCTGCACCACAATCTAATAAAATTCCTGAAAACCAAAGACAAGGAGAGAATTCTGAAAGCAGCAAGAGAAAAACACAATATACCAAGGGTCCATCGTAAGAAGGAGTACAGATTTCTCCCTAGAAACCCTAGAAGCCAGAAGACAATGGAGTGACTATATATAAAATATTGAACAAAAACAATAGCCAAACAAGAATTCTTCAACAAGAAAAGTTGTCATTCAAAAATGAGGGAAATTAAAACATTCTCAAATTTGCCACTACCAGCCCAGGTCTGCAAGTATTACTTAGGGAAGTTCTCCAAATGGAAAGGCAAGAACTTTAAACAAATATTCAAATACATACATGGGGAAAAAATAAGAGAGATCTCCAAAAATGAAATGACATGGGCAATCATAAGCACCAAGTATATGATATTTTCAGGGAATAAATTCAATAATTTAATCTCACAAGCAATACAACATCAAGTTCACAAGAAATTAGTACAAAGTAAACCTATCAGATATAGGATGCACAATGATATTAATGGAGACTCACCAACAGAAATGAGTGAGGGAGGAGCAAATCAGGATTAGATTGAATATGTTAATGTATGTTATCTTCATAAATTAAATGTTGTCATAATTGCAAGTTGTGTAATGTAATATGTGTGGGCCAACTCAAACCAAAACTTATTGCTATCGAGTCAATTCCGACTCCTAGTGACCCTATGGGACAGAGTAGAACTGCCCCACAAGGTTTCCAAGGCTGTAAATCTTTATGGAAGCAGACTGCCACATCTTTCTCCCATATATGTATAGTAACCACTAAGAAATCACCTAGAAAAAATACACAGGAGAAGCAAAAAATCAAAAAGGTTCATCACAAGAAAACAGCCAAACACAAATAATAGCAGAAAAATGAGAATAAAAACACAAAGAAGATAT
The DNA here is from genome assembly GCF_000243295.1 of Trichechus manatus latirostris. Classification (NCBI taxonomy): domain Eukaryota; kingdom Metazoa; phylum Chordata; class Mammalia; order Sirenia; family Trichechidae; genus Trichechus; species Trichechus manatus. Next base: position 773,870 of record NW_004444013.1, read on the forward strand.
GAAGCACTGAAAAAAACAAATAGCAAAATGAATGAGGTAGACACTTCATTTTACCTTACGTGTAAATGGTCTAAACTCCCCATGCAAAAGGAAGAGAGTGGCAGAATGGATAAAGAAACATGATGTATCCTTTTGCTGTCTGTAAGAAACACACCTTACACATTAGGTCACAAACTGGCTGCAAATTCAAGGATGGAAAAAAAAAATTGCATGCAACCAGTAAACAAAAAAGAGCAGAGTTGGCCATAGTGATATCAGATAAAATAGACTTTAAATCAGAAACTATTACAAGAAATAAAGAAGGACATTGCATAATAATAACAGGGTCAATCCATCAAGAAGATATAACAGTTATAAATATATATGCACCTAACAGCAATGCTCCAGAATAAAGGAAACAAATGCTAACTAATATGAAAGAAGAAATAGATAATTCCACAATAATATTTGGGAACTTCAACATAACCACTTTCAATTCTAGACAGAATATCTAAAAAGAAAATCACTAAGGACATTGAGAACTGAAATAAAACCCTAATCCAGGTTGACCTAATGGCATATATAGAACATTCAAACCATCATCAAAAAAATACATATTTTTCTCCAGCACACATGGGTCATTTTCCAGTATAGACCATATGCTAGGACACAAAACAAATCTCAACAAATTTAAAAAGATTGAAATCATACAAGCATTTCTCTGACCATAATGGTATGAAGCTAGAAATCAACAATGGGAAAAATAGGGAAAAAAATAAACACATGGAAACAAAATAATACACCACTAAAAAACTATTAGGTCATAGAAAAAAATCAAAAATGAAATTTAAAAAATTCTTAGAAACTTCTTAGAATCAAACAAAAATGAAAACACAGCATTTGGGACATAGCAAAAGCAGTATTCAGAGGGAAATTCATAGCAATAAATACCTACCTTTAAAAAAAGAAAGATCCAAAATCAATAACTTATACTGACAACCTAAAGAAACAGAAAAGGAATAGCAAAAGAAGCCTAAAGCTACCAGAAAAAAGGAAATAATAAAAATCAGGGCAGAAAAAAGTTAAATAGAAAAACATAGAAAGAATCAACAAAACCAGAAGTTGATTCTTTAAAAGGATCAATAAAATAGACAAATCACTGGCTAGCGTGACAAAAGAAAAAAATGAGAAGAGGCAAATAACAATATTAAGAAATGAAACTGGAGACATTAAAACAGACCCAATTGAGATAAAGAGAATGATAACAGATTACTATGAAAAACTATGCTCCAACAAATTTGAAAACCTAGATGAAATGGACAAAATCTTAGAAATACACTGCCTACCTAAACTAACACAGAGACAGAAAGTCGAAACGGACACATTGCAAAAGAAGATATTAAAGATGTCATCAAAAAACTGCCACACACACACAAAAAGCCCAGGACCAGATGGCAACACTGGGAAATTCTATTAAACATTTAGAGAACAATCAACACCAATTCTACTCAAACTCTTCAGAAACATAGAAAAGGAAGGAACACTCCCGAACACTTTCTATGAAGTTAGCATAACCCTGATACCTAAACCAGGCAAAGACATCACAATAAAGGAAAATTACAGACACATATCCCTCACAAACATAGAAGCAAAATTTTTCAACAAAATTCTGTTGCTGTTGTTGTTGCTGTTAGGTGCCGTCGAGTCAGTTCCGACTCATAGGGACCCTATGTACAACAGAATGAAACACTGCCCAATCCTGCCCTATCACAATTGTTATGTTTGAGCCTATTGTTGCAGTCACTGTGTCAGTCCATCTCATCAAGGGTCTTCCTTTTTTTTGCTGACCCTCTACTTTACCAAGCATGATGTCCTTCTCCAGGCTCCAGGGACTGGTCCCTTCTTATAACATGTCCAAAGTACATGAGACGACGTGTCACCATCTTTGCTTCCAAGGAGCATTCTAGCTGTATTTCTTCCAAGACAGACTTGTTCATTCTTCTGGCACTCCATGGTATATTCAATATTATTTGCAAACACCGTAATTCAAATGTATCAGTTCTTCTTCAGTCTTCGTTATTCATTGTCCAGCTTACACATTCATATGAGGCAGTTAAAAATATCATGGCTTGGGTCAGGCGAACCTTAGTCCTCAAAGTGACATCTTTGCTTTTTAACACTTGAAAGAGGTCTTTTGCAGCAGATTTGCCAGTGCAGTACATCCTTCGATTTCCTGACTGCTGCCTCCATGGGTGTTGATTGTGGATCCAAGAAAAAGAAATCCTTGACAACTTCAGTCTTTTCTCCTTTTATCATGATGTTGCTTATTGGTCCAGTTGTAAGGATTTTTGTTTTCTTTATGTTGGGGCGTAATCCATACTGAAGGCTGTGGTCTTTGATCTTCATCAGTTAAGTGCTTCAAGTTCTCTTCACTTTCAGCAAGCAAGGTTGTGTCATCTGCATATCGCAGGTTGTTAATAGTCTTCCACCAATCTTGATGCCATGTTCTTCTTTATATAAGCCAGCTTCTCAGATTATTTGCTCAGCGTACAGATCGAGTAAGTATGATGAAAGAATGAAACCTTGATACACACCTTTCTTTGATTTTAAACCATGCAGTATCCTCCTGCTGTGTTCAAACGACTGCCTCTTGATCTATGTACAGATTCCTCATGAGCACAGTTAAGTGTTCTGGAATTTTCATTCTTTGCAATGTTATCCAAAATTTATTATGATCCACACAGTCAAATGCCTTTGCATAGTCACTAAAACACGGGTAAACATCTTTCTGGTATTCTCTGCTTTCAGCCAAGCTCCATCTGACATCAGCAGTGATTTCCCTTGTTCCACATCCTCTTCCGAATCCAGCTTGAATGTCTGGCATTTTGATGAACTGCTGCAACTGCTTTTGAATCATCTTCAGCAAAACTTTCCTTGCGTGTGATATTAGTGATGCTGTTCGATAATTTCTGCATTCTGTTGGATAACTATTCTTTGGAATGGGCACAAATAAGGATCTCTTCTAGTCAGTTGGCCAGGTAAATTTCTTAACATAGATGAGTGAGCACCTTCAGCACTGCATCCATTTGTTGAAGCATCTCAATTGGTCAATTCCTGGAGCCTTGTTTTTCGCCAGTGCCTTCAGTGCAGCTTGGACTTCTTCCTTCAATACCACCGGTTCTTGATCATATGCTACTTCCTGAAATGGTTGAACATCAACCAGTTCTTTTTGGTGCAGTGATTCTGTATATTCTTTTTATCTGCTTTTGATGCTTCCTGCATCATTTAATATTTTCCCCGTAGAATCCTTCAATACTGCAACTCGAGGCTTGAATTCTTTTTTCAGTTCTTTTCAACTTGAGAAATGCTCAACCTGTTCTCTTTTGGTTTTCTAACTCCAAGTCTTTGCACATTTCATTATAATATTTTACTTTGTTTTCTCTAGCTGCCCTTTGAAATATTCTGTTCAGCTCTTTTACTGCATCATTTCTTCCTTTTGCTTTAGCTACTACTCGATGTTCAAGAGCAAAGGAGTCTCTTCTGACATCCATTTTGGTCTTTTCTTTCTTTCCTGTCTTTTTAATGACTTCTTGCTTTTTTCATGTATGATGTCCTCCACAACTTGTCTGCTCTTCAGTCATTAGTGTTCAGTGTGTCAAAGCTACTCTTTAGATGATCTCCAAATTTGATGGGATATACTCAAGGTTGTACTTTGGCTCTCTTGGACTTGTTATAATTTTCTTCAGCTTCAACTTGAACTTTCATATGAGCAATTGATGGTCTGTTCCATAATCAGCCCCTTGCCTTGTTACGACTGATGATACCGAGCTTTTCCATCGTCTATTTCCACAGATATAGTCGATTGGATTCCTGTGTTTTCCATCTGGTGAGGTCCACATGTATAGTCACCATTTATGTTGTTGAAAAAAGATATTTGCAATAAAGAAGTCATTGGTCTTGCAAAATTATATCGTGTGATCTCTGGCATTGTTTCTACCACTGAGGCCATATTTTTCAACTACCAATCCTTCTTTTTCATTTCCAGCTTTCACATTCCAGTCACCAGTAATTATCCATGCCTGACTGCATGTTTGATCAGTTTCAGACTGTAGAAGCTGGTAAAAATCTTCAATTTCTTCATCTTTGGCCTTAGTGGTTGTTGTGTAAATTTGAATATAGTTGTATTAACTGGTCTTTCTTGTGGGCATATGGATATTATCCTATCACTGACAGCGTTATACTTCAGAATAGATCTTTAAATGTTCTTTTTGATGATGAATGCGACAACATTCCTCTTCAATTTGTCATTCCTAGCATAGCAGATCATGTGGTTGTCTGATTTGAAATGGCTAATACTAGTCCATTTCAGCTCACTAATGCCTAGCATATTGATGTTTATGTGTTCCATTTCATTTCTGATGACTTCCAATTTTCTTAGATTCATGCTTTGTACATCCCACATTCTGATTATTAATGGATGTTTGCAGCTGTTTCCTTCATTTTGAGTTATGCCGTAACAGCAAATGAGGGTCTCGAAAGCTTGACTCCAACCACATCATTAAGGTCAACTCTACTTTGAGGAGGCAGCTCTTCCCCAGTCATCTTTTGAGTGCCTTCCAACCTGAGGGGCTCATCTTCCGGCACTATATCACACAATAGTCTGCTGCTATTCAAAAGTTTTTCACTGGCCAGTTTTTTCAGAAGTAGACTGGCAGGTCCTTCTTCCTAGTCTGTCTTAGTCTGGAAGCTCTGCTGAAACCTGTCCACTAAGTGTGACCCTGCTGATATTTGAAATACTGGTGGCAAATCTTCCAGTATCACAGCAACACGCAAGCCACCACAGTACAACAGACTGAGAGACGCATGGTGAAACAAAATTCTAGCAAACAGAATTCAGCAACGTATCAAAAAATTTATACACTATGATCAAGGAGAATTCATACCAGGACTTCAAGGGTGTTTCAACATTAGAAAATCAGTGTAATCCACCACATAAAACAAAGGGAAAGAACCATATGATCTATCAATTGATGCAGAAAATGCATTTGATAAAATTCAACAACCTTTCTTGAAAAACCCTCAGCAAAATAGCAATAGAAAGGAACTTTCTCAACACGATTATGGGCATATATGCAAAACCAGCAGCCAAGATTATACTCAATGGAGAAAGACTGAGAGCTTTCCTCTGAGAACAGGAATGAGATAGTGATGCTCATTATCATCACTCTTATTGAGTATTTTACCGAAAGTCCTAGCCAGAGCAATAAGGCAAGAAAGAGAAATAAAAGATATCCAAATAGAAAAGGAAGAAGCAAAAGTATCTGTGTTTGCAGATGACATGGTCCTGTACGTAAACTTGTTAAACCTGTTTCTGTCCAATCAGTTCTGACTCATAGCGAACCTACAGAACAGAGTAGAACTGCCCCATAGGGTTTCTAAGGAGCAGCTGGTGGATTCGAACTGCTGACCTTTTGGTTAGCAGCCGTAGCTGTTAACCACTGTGCCACCAGGGCTCCGATCCTATACACAGAAGACCCTAAAGATTCCACCAAAAAACCCGTGGAACTAATAGAACTCAGCAGTGTTGCAGGGTACAAGATCAACACATAAATATCAGTTGGGTTCTTTCACACTAACAAGGAGTATTCCGAAAAAGAAATCAAGAGAACAATACTGTTCACAATAACCTCAAAACAATAAAAAACCTAAGAATTAACCTAACCAGGGACATAAAAGACTTATATAATGAAAATTATAAAACACTACTACAAAAGACTAAGAGACTTACATAATGGAAGGACATTTCATGCTCATGGATTGGAAGACTTAATATAGTGAAAATGTCAACTCTGCCTAAAGCAATCTGTGTGTACAAGGCAATCTCAGTACAAATCCCAACAACATTCTTTACTGAAATGGAAAAACTAACGGCCAACTTCACATGGAAAGAAAAGAAACCCCAAATAACCAAAGCAGTATTGAAGAAGAACAACGCAGGGGGCCTTACATTCCCTGATATCAAAACTTAACTATAAACCAAACCACACTCGTTGCCTTGTAGTCGATTCCAACTCATAATGACAGCTGCTATAATCAAAACAGTCTGTATTGGTTCAATGATAGACATGTAGGCCAGTGGAATAGAATTGAGAATGCAGAAATAAATCCAGCCATCTGTGGGCAATTAATTTTCAACAAGGGGTCAAAGTTCACTCAATGGGGCAGAAACAATCTCTTTAACAAATGGTGCTGGCAAAATGGTATATCCACTTGGCAAAAAAATAAAACAGGACTCATACCTCTCACCATACACAAAAACTAACTCAAAACGGATCAAAGACTTAAACGTTAAATCTAATACTATAAATTCCTGGGAGAAAACTATGGGACCTAATCTTTTGTAAAAATAGGATAACAAACATAACAACAAATGCATGATTAGAAGAAGATAAAATAGATAAAGGAGACCCATAAAAATTAAAAAATTATGCTTATCTAAAGACTTTACGAAAAGAGTGAAAAAGACAACCTACAGACTGGGAAAAAATCTTCAGAAATGACAAACCTGATAAGGGTCTGTTCTCTAAAAATTATAGAAAACTTCAACAAGTCAACAACAAAAAGACAAACAACCCAATTATAAAATGGGCAAAGGACATGAACAGAACCTTCAACTAAAGAGGACATCCAGGCAACCAACAGACGCATGAAAAGATGTTCACGATCATTGCCCATTAGAGAGATGTAAATCAAAACTACATTGAGGTACCATCTCACCCTGGTTAAAACAGCACTGATAAAAAAAATTAATAACAAACGTTGGTGAGGATAGGGGGAGATTGGAACCATTATCCATTGCTGGTCAGACTGTAAAATGTTACAAGCACTATGGAAAATGGTATGGTGCTTCCTGAAAAAACTAGAAATAGAACTACTCTGTGGTCCAGCAATCCCACTCCTAGGCATATACCCTAGAGACCTAAAAGTAATGACACAAATAGACATATGCACATCTGTGTTCATTGCAGCTTTATTCACAATAGCAAGAAAAGGGAAACAACTGAAGTGCCCATCAACAGATGAGTGGCTAAGCAAAATGTGGTACATACATACAATGGAATACTACACAACCATAAAGAACAATGATGAGTCCGTGAAACATTATTATAACATAGATGGACCTGAAGGACATAATGCTAAGTGAAATAAGTCAAGCACTTAAGGACAAATATTGTATGATCCCTCTTTTATAAGAAGACAAGAATAGATATATATAAAGAGACGAATGTTCATTGGTGGTTACAAGGGAGGGGGAAGAGGGAAGCATGCTTTAGATCGTAGATACTTGTTACTTTTGGTGATGGGAAAAGTGGCACTGAATGTGGGTGTAATAAGCCCAGCATGACCAAGTAAATGATGTCATTGAGAAGTGCTCAAGAGAAAGTGATGCCTGTACTAAAGAATTTGACATATATAAGATGGAAACAACTCCAACAAAGACCAAAAAACGAGTGTATGATCACTTATGGATAGGTATAGGCATATAGGTCTACGGGTCGGTACAGGTCTATACATAATGTGAGAGCAGATCTACTGTATTTTTACACAAATAACGTGCACTTTCAACGTCTGTTTGCCAGCCTTGCTCTCCCCCCACAAAGTATTTTCGTAAGCATGCTATGCTAATTTTTTTACAGCAACATGTAAAAAAAATTGGCTTAGTGGTGCTTACTAAAATACCTCATGGTGGGAGGGCACAGTTGGCGAACAAACATAGAAGGTGCAGGCTATTTGCATAAAAATACGGTATATGTGTGTGTAAATACAGATATATGTGTGCAGGCACATACATTCATTGAAGGCACAACTGCCGATTCTCTTCAGACATAACCAAACACTATCCGAGATTGGTTTTCTAGGTTTGAAGACTTAGGACGTTAGTCTTACAGGATAACTCAGTCAGTTGGCATAATACAGCTCGTGAAGTCCAAGTTCTGCATCCTAGTTAAGTTAGTAGCGTCTGGGGTTGTAAAGGCTTGCAAATGGCCATCTAAGATACAACTATTGGTCTGTACTCATCAGAAGCAAAAGAGTAAGAAGTTAACCAAAATCTTAGAGAAGAAACAAGTCTACAAGGCTGATGGTCTACACCAGCCACAACTTCATCTACCCTGAGACCAGAAGAACTAGATGGTGCCCAGTTACCACCACTGACTGTTCTGACCAGGGTAACAATTTATGGTCCTGGATAGAATAGGAGAAAAATGTAGAACAAAACTATAATTCTTAAAAAAAGCCAGACTACATGACACAGCTTATAAAGACAATGCTGTACACTCTACCTTGGTGAGTAGTGTCTGGGGTCTTAAAAGCCTGTGAGC